>NW_020270420.1:2391181-2696604 GCF_002803265.2 Melanaphis sacchari
TCATCGAAGGATCGTCGCACAATAAGACCGCCGGCGCTAGCGATCGACAAACAGGAGGAGCCGCCGCCCTCAGCACTGCCGATCTCGCGCAGCTCCTGCAGCGACCCGACCACTGCACGTCATGTCGTACTACAAGGACCGTCTCGGGTTCGACCCGGACGAGCCGACGGCCAACGGAGACGGGACCGGAACGACCACGGCCTCGCGCAAGTCGAAACGCGGATACGAGGAGAACCTGAGCAAGTTCAAAGGTTTGTCGCATGATGTGTTTATAACGATATTCGATGGCGTGCCGTACGACGGTATGCGTGCACTCGGGTATATTAAATCTGACGATCATCACTGACGACGGCGGTTATTACGACGTCGTATAGGTCGGGGTAAATTGCCGCGGCATGTTTCGTTTCCGAAGCGTTTCTTTTGCAGGCGCTCGAGAACGAGGTCAACCGTGAACGCGAGCGCCGCCGCCGCCGCTGGTTGGTCGGTCGATCGGTCGTTCTGTGCGGTAGCGGCCGTGCACGACCGATTCCTCAGGCCGCGGTCGCTCGCGCGACATTTCTTCACGGCGCGCGCGTACCGCACTCGCGGACCGTCAGTCGTCCAAGGTCTGTGGGTGAGAACCGGCGGGCGGGCGGAGATACTTGTCCCACGGGCGTTTTAAATGTGTTTACGACCCGCGGTGCAAGACGCGTGTATACGACGTGCAACCCGTCGTCGGTGCCGCCCAGTCAGTGGTCCGTGTCGATGTCGAGTCCCGTCGATCGATATCGTAACATTAGCCGTAATAGTTGTCGTCAATCATATCGATGGCGCCGGCGCGACGGGGTGCTCACGAATGTCGTACACGCATTGGCTGTGGTCGCGTGGGACGACGGGTCGCACACCGCGGGACGGTGGGCGGCGGCGGCGGTCCGTGGGACGCGGGATTGGTGTCCTGCACTGGCTGCCGCCACGGCCGCCGGTTCGCCTTACATGGAACTGCATTACACCCGGCGACCGACCGCTGTTGATGGTTTTTCACCGGAACGGGTCATCGGCGATATCATGTGCACGAGAGAAAAAAAACGGAATCGCGTTCCGCGAGAGGTGGAGGAGGTGGTGACGGGAGGAAGACGCGCCCGGAATGACGACGGTATAATATTATTACATAGGCGGACGTGGGTAGAGAGACGGTCGACGAGACTAATGTAACGCAACATTCATTATAATAATAATAATAATATGTAATATCACAAGTAGCGTTTAGCATTAAGTCTACTTCTTGTACCTATTTAGTATAGGTACCTACTCGTTCGGTAAAAACCTCGAGGCTTCACTAACGAATATTTTACTCGCGTGCTACGACATCCGCGGTAATAATTATCGTACCACAACCGTCCATCAACCGACAAACTTTATTATAGGTATTGATATGGATACATATTGCAGTGTGTATGTGTGTGTACGGTATTTGATCGTGGGTTTTCGCGGAAATTAAAAAAATACAAATTTCTACAAGTATAATGTACTATATATATATATAACCTACGGTGAAGATGATATGGCAATTTTTATTGCTCGAGTCGTAAATCCCAATTGAAACTTGTCAAAAACAATTAATAACAACGTTTTAATTAATATCTTTACCATATACGCGAGTAGGTATAGTAGTACCTACCTACTAAATTATAGTACAGTCTTGCGAAATTATATTAAAACGATATTATTATTATTAATAATATATTTATACCACAATTTAAAAACTTGTTTTAAATTATAATATTACCTTTTTAGAAATTATGCATACAAGCTAATATATAGCCCTCAAACTTTTTATAGTACGAGTTATTCTACGGCATCATAACAAATTTATAAATAACTAAGTTTGAAAGAAAACCTATTTACAATTTAAATAACGTTATACTGACAAAACCTTACCAATAATACAAAACTTCATGCATTGTTTTAAAATTTAAATAAGTTAAGGAAATGTCATTTTTAGAAACAATGGTTTTTTTCACAACAGGAAAATATATCAATTAAAACTTTCCCTACACACTACAGTTCACGATGACGTAAGGAACTGTGTACGTAATATCAACTTATTTGTAATCATAGGTACCTATATATATATATATTAAACAAAGAAATGATTTTACTTCTAAAGGCCAAATCATTAAAGGTTGCTACCATAATACGCTGTATAGATTCACAGAAAAAAAGTTATTTCGCTTCCATATTCCTTATTATACAATTACATTATAAATGTCTGATATTTTCTGTACTATAATGTGCATTTAAACAATTATATACTACATATTTAATCTTTAATATAAAACTAAATATAATAGATATTACGTTTTCAAATAATTCTGGTTTCTATATCTCAATAAAATAGTAACTGCTTTTATTTTGTATTAATTAATATAAGTTATCGAGCGTTAAAATCTTTTGACTACATCGTACAACAAATGTAGAAATTTAAATTAAATAGAAATTTAAAAATAATAATTATTTTCATTCAATAGTATGATTTTAATTTTACTTTTGAAAGATTTAAGTAAAATACACATAAAACTAATATGTTTAATACTACTAAGAAAATGAAATCCCTATTATGATGTTATAACGTATAAGTAATTTAGTTTTACTATAATAATGTTGAAAAAATAATTAATTTTAAAATTCTTAATAAAGTATAGAATGCATTAAATAAAATTTCTTTGCCATACCGTAAAATATAAAGATCATATTTAGTAAATCAACCAAAATTATAAGATATATAAGCGTCATATGATTATAAATTAATATAAAAACTAATACTAACTGATCAACATTAAACTTTTCAAACAGGAACAATATTAATCTTAACAAAGTAATAATTAATTTCAGTAAAATTATAATATTATAATTTGTTAACATGTATACCTGCTGTATAGCTTAGGTATAAAGTTGAAAGTTTAAACTAGGCCATTTGGTGTCACGCAATAACTTAAAATTATTCAAACATTAACGAATAATATAATACATCCATTATAACACATCCAGATAATTATAAAATGAATACATTTTTTGTCGCTTTTATAATTCTATTTTTAATATAATATATATATATATATATATATAGTACCTATATACCTATAAGTATTGTCCACTGGCGAATATTTGGTCAAATGTATATGTTGAAGGAAAGAAACAATTATAAACATTAGACAGGCTTCAACCCCTAATTTGATGTCTACATTTTACATCAGAACATATACAAAAATACAAATCTATATAAAATAAAGTCAATAAATAAATAATAAATTATACTATTAAGTTTCTTTTGATATTATAAATCTATAAGTATAAAAAAAAGTATTGCGAGAAAAAATCCATCAAAATTTAAAAACATCCGAGAGGGATTTTAACCACCTCTAAGTGAATATACAACAATAATAAATTAAAATCATAATTTTAATATCCACCAATGTTGAGTATGACTTAAAAAAAAATATTTACGTAAATGAAATAATATGCAAAGCAAAACCGGAACTATTATACCTTTGCATAAAAATAATGTTTAGGAACGTTAAAATGTCATAAAAATAGAAAGTACTTAATTAATAATAATGTATAATTTATTCTAATGAAATCAAATATTTTATAAAATATCATTAGAGGTATTTCAATTATTTTAACTTTTTAGCTAGATATATGAATCATATGGAGGAGTAGTGTATTTCATATTCTCATTTAGATTTTTAGAATAAAAAATATCGTTGAAAAAAATAAATGTTTAGCAATTTAAGTCCAATAGAGAAATTCTAATCATGATCTAAATTACAAAATAATCGAGTAAGTTATTAAAATAATAATAATATAAAATATGCATTTGAAATATAACATCTGCAATTTATGGTTATATATTAAAAGTTGAAAGACACTAATACACCATATTATATACATATATATTAATATATTATTATTGTTATAACAATCCCGTTAATTTTTCTAGTACCGATAATTTAAGATCATCGTGAAGCTCAAATGATTTGATGACAATGAAATAAGTATTTTAAGTACTACAAATAAAATAATATTTCTTGATACGTCATTTCTGTAGAAAACAAACCATAAAAATTAAAAATTACCTTCGAATTCAAGTATTTACACAAGAAGTAGTAATAAATTCTTACTGATATTATTAACGTTATTGAAAAATAAATTATCGCTATAAGCATGCGTGCATACCTATAGTTCTTAACCGTATATGCCAATAAATATAATAATAAATGGTTTCATAAAGAAAAGGAAATATTTTTATAAGTTTTAGTATTAATTGTACACAATCAAAAATTAATACTGATAGACACAAAACTATTCCATTTTATATGGATCCTCGTATGTATCTGATAACTATAAGTGCCTACTCTATATATTTTTCAAAATAAATATTACTATCAAATAAAAATTCAATATTTAAGCACTTGAATAAATGTTATAATAAAATATTTTGATTTTACTAACGAGGTACTTCATCAAATTAAGATTTGAACTTGTGTTATTGAATGTCACTACAGAATAAATAAATGCACTACAACTAATTTCTAAATACTTTGAAGTACTATATATCGTATATTTTTATTGGAGCATGGCTTTTATTATTTTTTAATTACAAATCCAGCTCTGTATAAGTTAACGAAAGAGCATGATATTGTCAACTTACACAGTAATCGGATTGTAATTTGTCATCAAGTCGCTCATAGTAGACCTAGCTGTCCTCGATCCAATGACCATTAAATGGATGTAATAGGAAACACTGTCAAGGTTTTAATGTGATTCGAATATTCCTAATTTTTTTTTTATAAAGAGAGACTTCATCAAAATTTGTGCATCACAAAAAATGTATTTAAAATAACAAGGCCATATATATATACATAATCATAAAACAAAATTATAACCTTCTTTTGTACAATATAAAGAATATCTAGATAAACAATATTTGAATAATATTTTAGAATTTTGGCAATATGTTATTTATTATGATAAAATTAGTATGGTTTATAATATGATAAATTTTAAAATGAATAATATATTATATTTATAGTAAAAAAATATAAGATTTTATAACATAATTTTATGACAGATTAGTTCTATACAAACAAAAGATATCAGATAACGGCAAGGTCTACAACTATTTGTAATCACAACAACAATGATTCATAATAATAATAAGTGTAAGAAAATTAAACTTTGAATATTGTTGACAAAATTATTGTTATTTTTTGGTTGCTCATAAAAAACAGGAATAAATTTAAAAAACTGACATTTACACCAAAATGTTTTAATTTTAAAAAAAATCTATAAATAAACGTGAAAACAAAATGAATACATTAATATTTAGTGAGCCACCGTAAATTATTATTAATAAATTTAAATTCTTTAGAATTACATTATAGATATACTACCAACTATTAGACATTACCTACACATAAACAATAAAGGTCAACAAACTCAACATTAATATTTCAATAATGAAACCGAACTCCATAAAATATTTACCTTAAACGAATGTGAATTATAAATCTACAATCTAACGGGCATAATGAAATAATCAGAGAAATAATAATAAGCAGGTATACTGGTGATTATCACACGTAAATGGTACTGTTATAATATGAATAACATAATATTATGGTATAACGACGCGACGCGACATCGTCCATCCCTCTAAGCACGACGTAATGACTCGACAAAAACGAATACCTTTACGATACGTCCGTATGTGCATTATGTATAAATTGACTCGAATTTGGACACGAGTAAAATAAATCACAGCCGCGTTAAGAAAAATTTGATGAACATTAAATTTATAAATTGTACAAAATTGCAGCACAAGCAATACGCACGAGTCACAAATAGTTTGACGAAACCGCGTGCATATAAAAAATATGTTTACGTCGTGTTTTTTTAATATTTCCTCACCGCTATTCACGATATCTAACGTGTGCAGTTAAAGAGTATGACGAACACGAATTATTAATATTAATGATTTAAGCCTATGGGTTTTCAATAATTACATATAATAATTGCGATTTTCAAACACACGTATTCGGACAAACTGAATACACTTATATATCATTATATAAATGCTGCTAGTGTGTAACTACCGTGGGAAAATATCAGCCGAATAGTTTTCGGTGGGGGTGGTGGTGACCAGCGGTTGCATATAAATGCAGACAAACACAGCCGGTGGTGGTGCGCGACCAGTACACACTGCACGTTCACCCTATCTCCACCGCATAATATAAAATCGACGAGGGTGCCCTGCTTTTTAACGAGCCGAAATCGGATATAGTAAATACTATGATATAAAAAGTAGTATGCGACGGTGACGAAAATAACAAATAATAATAGTAAACACAATGCGCGCACGACGACGCCGACACAATCGTCGTCGTCGTCGGTAGGTTAATTCGTGCGGTCCCGCGGTTAAGACCGGCGTCAAACGGTCGCTCGCGCGTTGTACCAGCTATGTTATTTATATTTATCGTATGTGTTTTATGAATCTCGAAATTATTATTATTATTATTATTATTATTATTGTTGTTCGTATCGTCGGAGGATCGGTTTCTTTGCACAGTTAGCATAACTGCTCTAACCTACCTACCTACCTACGTACACACACATGATACACAACACAATCGGGGGGGCCCGAGACGTGACTTTGAAAAATATATATGCACTTATTCCTGGCCGCCACGCACAGAGAGAACCGGTGCTCGTACATATTCCGCTTCGGGCGGTACCGGGTTCATATTATATACCGCCGCACATGCACACCTATACCGCGCGCGGCGACCACTCACCGCCGGGACACATTGTTTTCGCGTGAGTACAATAATGTGATGGTATACTTAACAGTGGTTTGTTATACGTGTAGTATTATAGTAATGAGTAATGACTAATGATAAATAACGATTTTTATCGCCCGTGAAAAATCGCGACTGTCGTTTTTTTGGAATTCCCGGCGAAACTTTTGCCGGCGGGTGCGTCAGAGCGCGAGAATTTTTATTCTACTTATGTATTCGATAACACGCGCATAAATGCCTACCATCGACCGGTAAACCTGTTTCAACACGGGCGTCGGTGACGATGACGGAGCAGATGACGTTATGCTAATATTTGTACTTGTCAATCCAATCGTCGTCAACAGAAATTTTTTTCTTTTTTTCAAAAAAACGTTAACTAGGACTTGTGTTTGTTTTCGTTTTCAAACAATTAAATCGAAACGTGACCGTTATTCGCGAACTCATCCTCTTGGAAACGATGTGCGATCCACCAAGAGGCGAGTTTTTGCAATTTCGGTGTGACAGAATATCGCGATCCAAGTGACTACATGTGCAGGCATTAGGCACACTCGTGCAGTATACACGACGTGTGTAAACTTTTGGAATAGGCTTGTTTTTACGACATTGATAAATAATCGTAATTACCCATAATCCGATTGCAAATCACTTTGGCGAGTCAGTTGATAACGAACGCGGGCGAGTGTGAGTCTCGATTAAAAGCGATTAGGGGCTACCGACGCGGCCGGGGGTCCACGTGGACATCGAACGCGCGGCGCAAAATATAAACAAAACCAATAACAGCACTTACATGGTAATCGTTCCTATTTTTTTTCTACCACCTCGGCCGACGGACTGTGGAAAAAGTACGACGACGAAGAATTACCACCGCGCCGCCACGCTGAGTCGCAAACGAGATCGACAGTTTTTTAATACCTATATCGCTAGTAACTGCATAATGACGCCGGTGAAAATGATAAGCGAAAACGTAATAAAACAAAAAATCGAATGCTATGATATTATGTAGGCGTGTGTAATACTATTATATTATGTTGATGCTCAGTTGTACTCGTGTAGAACGAAAAAACAATTATTTTTTTTTAATTGTTAGGTACACCGTAAGAATTATACGCAGTACTGCGGTAACGGTCGCGGAATAGAATAACGATCGTAACGAAATGCGATGCTTAATATTATATTGTACGCAAACGACGGACAGGTACGACAAACGCCGAAACGACGACGCGGCACACGACTGCGGTCTACCGGTCCGCTACGGGTTGCCTATGGCTACACACCACGGTTCAGACGGATGGACACACGCACAGGCCACCACCACATTCGATACCGTGGTCCGTGGGCAAAACGCACGCACACGTACACACGAGTGCGCAAGTGTCGAACAGATGGAAGGAATGCGTCGCGGAGCGTGAGGGGGTCATGAAAAAAGGTGACGACGGTGGGAGAGGGGTTATGACGAAAAGTAACAAACGAGACGGATAATAACGTTATTATACGCGCGTCTATTACAACAATATAATATTACTTTATTATTATTATTATATATTATTTTGGTTGTTTTGCCCACCGGCACGTACACGAGCCGCCATCTGTCGATAGACCGCTGCGACTGGATCAGTCTAGTCTAGCTCTACACTATTGTTATGGAGGTGTTTTCACCGTATTATTATTATAACACCGGTTTACGACGCCGCGCCACCGATAACCTGTTGTTGCTCTCGGAAACGCGCAAACCTCGGCGTTTCGTTTAGGCAACCCCGTCAACGGAATTATTGCTGCAGACGACACCGCCCGCCGTTACCAGCAGGCGGTTTACGAGATAAAAAAACGAGATGTCACTCAATAATCGACCGGTCTTCGATATTGCATTGTTTATTTATGTTTTATAAAATTTCGACGTAAATTATTGATCGATCGAGACAGATTCAGGAACTCGCCGACAACGAGAACCGATAACGCGAACGCCGCCGAATAGCCAATCATAACCGACTGCTGGCAACTTGAAATGTTAGTATTATTCGTCAACTTTAACGAGAATATTAGATAGGTGTGCGTATGAACTAAAAAAATTTTATTGTCAAAACCCAAACTTTACGTTTACCACACTTATTTTAATCGTTGTCTACCGACAGACCACAGATTTCACAGCCATAAAGTTCACACGCATTACTGCAAAAACAACAGTTAACTTTCTCTGACGCCGATGCGAAAAAGGTTCAATCAAAAATCGGACAGCGCAATAGACGCAGAGAAAACAACAAATTTCCCAAGACTGCAGACCACCGGGTAACGAAATATTTCACGATTGCTGAATATCAACCATATATGGGTGGTAACGGTGGCAATCACTTCGCAACAAAATTTAGACAGTGATTGACTG
Source organism: Melanaphis sacchari (assembly GCF_002803265.2). Taxonomy (NCBI): domain Eukaryota; kingdom Metazoa; phylum Arthropoda; class Insecta; order Hemiptera; family Aphididae; genus Melanaphis; species Melanaphis sacchari. Next base: position 2,400,395 of record NW_020270420.1, read on the forward strand.
TATCCGGTAACAACTTCAAATTATTTCACTATCAGAAAATAACAGACGCGTCCGCAAAATTTCAGCCAGATCCAGTGCTATTAATTCACCAAAGAAATATTTTTAAGTGTATTTACGAGCTATAAAAATAAACTGTCAGTATAATTCAAATAATAATACTATTATTCCATTGCATAAATTCCTATTTTAGTTATTATTTTTAACTTTAATGTTCAAAAATCAAACATTAGAATTCATTATTTCGAAGAAAAATGTTAAAATATTAATAATATTAAAACACAATATAGTGTTCAATTGGTATATTATACTTCATATATTATTGCGATGATTTACTTGATAAAAATATTATCTTATAGCCCAAAATTTTATATTATAAATGGTAGTAAATATACAATATATTTTTATTATCAATAATTAAAACTAATATTATATACGTAATTCTTCAAAAGTTAAAAAAAAAATTTAGTTATACCTAATATACTCTTTCCCTGCAATCTATTGCATCTATTGCATATATTTTGATGATATCATTTTAAATATTTATTCATACATGTGTATTGTGTATAGATTTTGATCTCATAACAATTATAATTAAAAAAATGTTCAATAAATATAATGCATATAAAGGTATACTGACAATAAGGCACAGAATTTGCAGTCACGGCGTAAGCGCATACTGTACTATAGTATAGTAGTAAATAGTAATTCAATATACGTGAGTGCATAAATGTATAGCTGCAAAACCACTATTAAGGCGCACTTAAAGTTTTAAATTAAAATTGCATTCCAGTTACTGAAGCAAATAATGCATACAACAAAGGTATTATTATTATCTTGCTCTGATTTTATAAGTATAACGTATCGTTGACATTAATAAGTAGTACAAATATTATGTATACTAAACGCGATTACTACAATTACGTATATTTCTAACAGTTACAACTACGAAGAACACTTCAAATAATTCCACGATAGTTAAATTTAAATTGTCTTTATCAACGAAAACTCGCGTGATATCATGTTAGTACAAAACACAGTGTTGAAATAAGTTCAAGAATATTTTTTCCGATTATCATGTTTGACAACAATAAGTATACTATAAAACTTTCTGTCGATTGACAATTGCAACTCTTACAATCAAATTAAAATTAAGCGCATTTAATAGTTATCTCCAAATTAGTATAATAATCAAGTCTACAACAATCGATATCACAACATATTTTAAGTAAAATAAAATTTTGCAGTACTATTTGTTATTTATATTATACATAATAAAATAAAATGTCTATATAGAACTAAAACTAAAATCCAAGATGTTTTTGCCTTGAATTGTGAGGTATTTAATGGTTATTAACTGTATTTAGTCAATTTTTTACTGGATACCTTGCAAAATGTAATTATTACTGATTTCTGACACATGTGGGTTATATTGTATAATTTACATTAAAAAAAAAAAAAAAATTCAAAAATATATAATAAATTCAATATGAAAATAAATAAAATAAGTATACGATAAACACATCGACTATTTCTTAAACATTAAAATGTCAATGGCATTCATCAATCAAAATATATCTATGTTTTAATATAAAACAGAAAATCCACAAAACAATTAAATAATCAAGATTAAAGTACAATTGAAATGTTTCTAATAAGAAATCGTAAACATCTATAAAACTGTGTATATCTAACATAAACCAAACAATACTAGAACCTAAAAAAGGTGTTGGCCAAACAATTGTTTGTAACGCTAAACTATCATTAAAAGAACAATAGACAAAATTATCGAAAAATCAAAACAATAATTCATTTATGTCAGTAATAGACTCTAATCTTCTTATTTAATATCATACAGAACTCCGAAAAAAAAATCTGGTAGAAAAGCCACACTCCATCGATATTTTAAATTATTTCAACTAATATAACATAAAATGTTAACTAAATGTACAACTTTCAAAATTAAACCTCATTAAATTTACTTGTCTCAATAGTATGTTCCTTTAATACTGAATTATAATATTATTTTAAATATCACAAGGCATAGCAATTATTTACAAAATTACAAAACCTATAGTAAGTACTTATTTTATAATAGTTTAGACTTTATTTCGTCATTAACACACATAGATTAAAATATATGTTCTATCTACAACCACAAAAACACTATTAATTTACCTAAAATTTAAAGAAACAAATATACAATTTTAACTAGGTAATTGTTGATCTGGAACTATGAATTATTAAACCATAACTACTTGTTCGTTATAAGTTATAAGGTACAAAAAATAATTAAAATTCTACCTCACAAATGATTTCATGAAAGTAATTTTCCGAGTTATTAACCGAAAAAGAGACTTGAACAATACGTTTTTTATAGAGATAAAAAAACATCTACCTAACAATGGTATAAAAATCCTAATAATTATTTATAGCATAAATATAAATTTATATATTATATACTTGCGTTATAAAATGTTCATCAAAATCATTATATTTAAATTTAGGTTGGTTTAGATGAAAAAAATTAAAAATACAAGAAATTTGACTTAATTTTATTTTTTTTGCTCTTTAATTAAGAATTTGTATAATTTATATATTTTTTTTTTTCACAATAAGCACAAATTATATTAAAAAAATTTTAAAAAAAATAACTACATTTTAGAGAATGAGAATTTGAAAACAAAAGCAATTCAGTATAGGTAATAAAACTTCATGAATAATATATTCTATAATATTTGTTGAAACAAACTAGGTAATAAAACTCTAATCAATTTAAAGAAAAAACTTTGAATAAGATAGGAAGGTATTAAGTATATATGAAATGATTTATTGTATAGCAAGGTCGGTAAGCGAATTATTTCAATCGCCAGTGATGTTTGTGACATGTGTAATTCATACTAGACTTAAATTTATTTCTCCACAAGCTATTTACTAATAATTTTTTATCGCAAATCTACCATTTCCGAAAATGCTAAACGAAAACCTCCATTGATGTTATCTATTGAATTAATTAAGGAATTAATTAAATCCATGAAAATTAAAATGAATTTATAATTAACACTAATACTAATAAAAATTTGGTTTGTAATTTTTGAAACACGCATTTTACATAAAAATTAATTTTTACCTAATATAAAAAAATTCAAAGTACAGCAAAAATATTCTAAAAAAGTAAGTATAATAAAATTTAACATCAAAAAATCAAAATAACTGATATTCCGTACAACTCACATATTTCGATTTTTTCCTAGGATGATTCAGTTAACAGATTAAAAAGCTTATAACTACCCACGAAGAAATTAAAAAAAGTATTACTTTTTTTAAATTATTATATTGTTTTAAGTGCCAAAGTTGGTCAATAGAAACATAATATAAAAAAAGTTATATCTCTTATCATATGACAGGTGAAAATACCTGTCAAATTTACATTTGACAACAAATAAGTGAAACGTTTTTTTCTTATCTAACAAACACTCCATGTTGTATGAGTATTATATATAATAAATAAATATAAAAAATTCATTAAACTAAACAAATATGAAATAAATGCAAATAAGATATAGGTATGTGTACCTATTTTGTTATATTCGTATAATAATTTACAAAAACGCCATTTAAAATGTAATTTTTTCACTTTTATACATCTAAAAAAACATCATAATATGTTTTCAACGTTATCAAATAATTTAAAAAAATTCTTTGAAATAAACCATTTGAATTGTCTACATAATTGAGTTTATCAGAACCAGTCTCGGAAAATTTTAACTTATATTGTATATTATAATTATTGGAATTGAATTGTTTTTTAACGATTATTGTTTATTAATCATAAAATATCTATTTAACCTATATAATATGGGTTATCTCTACAAATAACCGGGAACAAATTGATTATTATTAATTACACAAATGATTGTAAAACAGATATTGTACTTAAATCATTTTAAGCACGTGTAATTTATTATTCTAATTACAAAGTTTTGAAAAATAAGTTTTTTTCTTATTTAATGCCATATTGTACCTAAAAACTGTCTACTACAATAGCTGTACGTATAACTTCGAGAGTTATCTATTTTTAAATACCACATACTTAGGTAGTAGGTACACTTAATTTATAAAAGATACAGTGAAAAAATAATTTGACTTTAAGATTTTTCCGATGTATAATGTTTATTCAATACTTAATTTCAAAACATACTTTCAAATACAATAGAGTTAGTTACAACAATTTTCTTTAAATCTTCATTATAAAATAAATTATCGTTATAATTTAAATCACCTATCATAATATTCATTAAAAATATTTAGACAATAGAAAGCGTCAGACCAACCAACATAAATGATAATATGAGCGTACAAAGAAGTGCGGCCAATTCATGAACTCGAGACGAAAATAGATGACGTATACCTTTCGCTGAAAGTTTAATGTCAAGCTGAAAAGGCGACGTACTAGCAATCAACAGCATCCACCCAAGCTGGCTACAAGCCCAACAAAAAATCTTCATTACCTACTCGATATTTGTACATAGTTTTGTCTTTTAACTCATACTGCAATATTATTGTCAAAATGTCGAAATTATTATTTAAATATAAGCTGTATAATATTATATCACATGGTAGCTATAATAATGGTTGACGTATACATGTGGTAACGTCGTTAAAAAATTTAATTATTATTATTATCGCAAGTACCCACATGATTAACACTGTAATCAGAACTGTACACCTAAGTACCAAACACAGTAAAAGATGTGCGTTTTTCATTAAATTACGAGTCCATCCGGTGTTATATGCGTTGGCGATACATAGGAATCATCGATTAACGAGCGTCATCTACAGATTTAGTATCTTTTAACGCATTTTAAATTACACCAACTATTGAATGGACAATAAAATCTGGCAAACGCCCATTCGTCCTTACCTATTTATCAAATATTATCGTCAGTGTACAATATAGGTAACATAGTTGGCTTGGCCAAAACGACTCGCTACAAATACAAATCTATATATTATATCATTATACGTATCTACCCGCTAAATACCGATAAAACGATAGACGCGTAGGGTAACCACCCACTATACTTTTAATGTATTGTACTGTACACGGAGAGACGTGCGAGGTTGCAAGGCCGACGCGGCGATGACACGTTAAAGATTTTCTTCGTGTCAGGTATAACGTATACCTATAAATTACAGGTACAGTTAATGCGATTTTAAAACGCGCGGAATTAAATTCGAATCAAATGGTTTAAAAGAAAAAAGACCCTATTGCAGCACGCAGAAGGTCGTACACAAAATCGTAAACGGAACACGACGATAACGTGCGTCGGGTACATTGGTGCCTCACGCCTGATATTATCATTATTTCACCTAGACGTATGTCATTACGACCACCCTACAATCCTTTACGTATAAATACCACCACCCGGGTATGTCCGATCAAAAAACTAATCTCACGCGACGGAAATGATTACCGCGGATTTCCGGTCCGTCGATATTCAATAGCATGATATCATAATAATAATATTATGTTATTCGCGACGTGACGGGCTGCAACGATGACGGAAACGCGGTGTTGTACTATAACAATATTATCATGTGTCAACATAGGAATGTCCGCGTGCATTTTGCATCGGAAATAACGATGACGAATGGTGATCGGAAGCGGACCGCGGCTGCAGGTACTCCACGTAATCGTAACCGGACAACGTGCCTCCGACTAACGGAGCCGCGTCCCGAAAACCCGATCGGCGCGGGCCCTCGGGGCGTACACGAGAGATCCGAAGTGGGCGCCACGAGCGACGGGCAAACGGTGGCCTGATGTTCTCAGATCTCGTACACACACGTCGTAGAACGTGTCTGGCGGCTGTCGGACAAGGTCGAGGCGTCGCGGCGTCTACGGCAGTAGCGTTCAAAATAATAATAATAATAATAATGATAGTAATACGCGCGCGCCCACGCACGTAACCTCTCGATCATTAATTCCGCCGCGGAAATATGCAAATTAACGCTTGAGCGCGTGTTCGTCATCAATCACGATCGACCGTGTTGTACACGTTATTATATTATATGATAAGTTTTCGCGCCGTCATCGATCAATGATAAATAATAATATATTAATAAATAACAACAATGATGATAATAATAATAATAACCGAAGTTCACTGGGCCAGCGGACCCCTTGACGAATGTCGTTTCCGATGTTATTATTGTTGTTATTATGCGGCAGCACACGTGTGCTGCCGCCACGCCACGACGAACAGACAATGATAAGACGTTATCGGCATTATAATATCGTACGTATTATTATATTCACATAGGTACTGTGTATTATACAATGTACGAAAACGGTCCACAGGCGAACCGGTCGAATGAGTTCAAAAAAAAAAAAAAAATAGTATAATAATAACAATGAAAGATTTTTTTTTTCATTCTACCCGACTGGCCTGTCAACGCATAAAAATGTTGAAGCATAAAAAAAATCGCAAACGAGTCATTGAACGATTAATTTTTATATTCTCTCGATCGAGAGTCGACGACTTTTCCACCACAATATAATATTACATTATTATACTGCTGTAATCAGCACAAAAAAGTTGCGACTGCGTGTGCATAGGTACTACCTAATACCACCACTGATAGGGTTAATCCGTACCGAGGTCGAAAACATTTAGGCCAAGTCATAAATCTAAAATATCAATAACAATAACAACTGCCAAATAGATAATTTAACAGCTTATTGTTACCCTTTTTATTATTTTATTAACAATGACATAGTGTCTAATTAAATACAATTCTGTATACATATAATATCCAATTAAAAAACTTTATATTGATCACTGATCATATTGTCATAACCATAGTGTATTAAAGTTATAAAATATTTAAAACATCTATACTATAATGTATACCATCATGTCACATAGTTACATAATAATATGTACTTGAAAGCAAATATCAAATATAATTATTCTATAAATGACAACAAAACTAATATGTATATACATCATATAATTAATGCTTTATTTGATTGCAGTGAATATTATATAGTAAGCAAAAGCAATTTCCATCAAGCATGGAATAAACTAAACTAACTTAATAATAGAGTGATGTGTTTTAACAAAAGCTAACAAATCAAGAATATGGGTTGAATGGGATGATCACTGATTTAGAGTAAAACTTAATTAACCTAAATTATAAATTATCATACCACTACCCTAATGAACCTATTATTTATGAAAATGTATAGCCTTACTATATAGTGTACTCATGGTGAACAGAGAACAATATTATACCATTTAAAATGAAAAAATAATTTCACCTACCAGCTATACGGAGTACAGCCCGGTCAGCTGGGTCCAACTGGAGTATGCTGAGCGGTTTGTCCTTTGCCCAGTCCTTGAGGCTCTGGTCTGAATCAAAATCCATGACTGTCGGCTTTCAAACAACTCATCGGCCGCAAGCGGTGACCGACCCGTCTACGGCCAATCCACAGAACACTCAGGTCGGCATCGGCTGTAGCTGCAGGAACCGTACAACACTCGTACCAAAAATTCTAGCCGGTTTCAAAATGAATTCAATTTCGTGTCAGGATAAAAAAAAAAAAAAAAAAAATTTGAAAAAAATCTCTGACCAGGAGGCAACAGTTGTGCGGCCCTACAATCCGTCGTACAGACCTGTGTCCGTGGCTACCTACGACGGCCACGACGCAGAGAAGACACGATACTGATGCGAATTTTGCGTTTCGACAATCACGGACGCGGAACGTCGGCGAGCGGCGCGCTAACGTACCGGCGGAAGCGGTCGAGGCGCTGGCTGCGAGATGGTAACCGGCGGCCTGGGTGACCGCGGTAGCCGAGCTGATGCACCGGTGGCCGGAGGCACGGCTGTCTGTTAAAATATCGTTATCGACGAAGCAAAAAAAAAATGAGAAAAACGCCGGGCAACGGGAGACGAACCAGTACTACGGTAGCGCGGTGCCGATCAACGTGCTGAAAACGACGAGAAGAGGTGCATGACCCGGCAAAGTGACGAGATGAAAAATTGTGTAGTGCGTACGGCCAGTGGGGAGATGATGGTGCCGTAAACACAGTGTAACTCTACATGAGTACACGGCAGACTAGGGGAACACGAAGCGTGGATAGGGGAATATTGTATGAGTAAACAGAAAAAACGTAGCGCACGATAGGCATACCGAGTAAGCGAATAATAACAATACGGTACACTCGAATGATTGAAACGATATTGAATCACTCGTGCCCGCCGAGCAGTGTGACCAGTGCAACAAACGCGATAACGGTACCGCGCGCGTGATAACGTCGTTCGGCGGTGGACGTCGCAAGCGCCATCCACCGGTCGGACCGGCAAACCGGCCGTCACGTCTACTTCGGTTTTCTATGAAAAAACGACGATCAACGGCGATAATCTTGACCGTTAAAGTATTGCGTTGTGTGCGTGCACTAACGTATCGTCCGTACGAAATAAAAATTTACAAAACACAATTTTTTCGCCGCTTAGGTGTCCCAAGCTCGCATGTTGTTCCACGTCCAGCCAACAGGTGGCGCTATCGTAGGCGGGTCGATGACTCCGGTCCGGTCTCCGACGTCGTTTTTCTTCTGGTCGGGCGGACAACCTGCTTATCAGATACTGCGAAAAAAAATCATTAATGAATAACATCGTATTTTTGTTGTCGTGATAATAAAGCGTTTTGCAATACATGAATAATAATAACAAACGCACGGGAAATTTTTCGTATCTGCTGACGCGGTGCTAGACGGGGAAACGGAAAAACGTTTTTACGACACCACTGTTGCTGTCCGATGCTCTTCAACCGTTTTTCCACCGTCCCGTTTCCGTATCGTCATCGCTCAACCAAGCATAGCTCACGAATTTTCTTACTATTTATATTATTACCGACGTCGTAAACATCGAGTTATTTATCGTCTTACATTTTTATTGCAAACAAATTTATACTATAAACATTTTGGTTTCTCGAAAACAATTCGTCAAACGCGGTTTGCGCCGTTCAACGTCTCTGTCAGGTAAGCTGTTGGCTGCATGCCCATATATGCTCGTCCTACAAACTACAATGTTTACTGTAGATATTGTGTCTTATTATTGTAGTGATCCAAGTCCAACAATCGATTTATACCCTATGTTCAAACCAATATAAATTTCTTTCAATTGAAATATGTGTATTTTATTGTACTAAATTTCAATATTGTTGTAATTTATCTGTAGTCAAAGAATTGCGAACAAATGGTGGCGGTACTTCCTGCCTGAAAAGAACATCCTGTTGAAACATATAATTAAAAAGTCATGGAGTTTCAAGTAAGTTTATTATAGACTATTAGACATTAGTGAACTAGAGTTTTTTCTAGTATTGTTTTTTAATAAGCTGTATTGAACTATAAAGTTACTCATTTTATTAGTATAAAAAAAAAGAATTTTTAAATGTTACCAATAGTATTAATACCTATTTATCAATAAAATACAAATATTGAACTTATTAAGTACATTAATAATATTTTGTGTATATTAAGTTTTTACGTGATATTTAAATTATCTACCCAATGAAAATATAATATATTCTTGGTATTATTAAGTACATATACATCAGGTAATCAATAATTACCATTGTTTAGATTCTAATATTTATTTTCATATTATGAAAATTAAATTTTAAACATCAAACAAATTTTATTTTTATTTATAGATCATTAACATATTATTTAATATCAAGTTTAACATCAATCTAGTCATCAACTAAACCAGTTTATGTAATGGTAATAAATTCATAAAGTATTTTATGCAGTAGGTAGGTGGGAACTGTTATATTAGATAATAAAATAATGATTTTATTATGATAAATTTATTATACAGTTACACTATTTAGTTTAACACCAAAAAACAGTTCCAAATCAAACATCCCATGTATAATGTATTATAAATTAAATTTTTTTGATAAGCTTTATGACATCATATTTTGAACATCTGTGTTATAGAACATCTGCTAAATGTTCATTTTTCTTTTGTATCTCAATATGTGTATTATTTTACCAACATTATAATTGTATACAAATCTATAACTTTTATTTTTATTTGCAAATACACATATGAAATAGAAAAACAAAAATACCCTACTTCACTCATATATTTAATTAACTAGGTATCTATGAATAATATTTTATAAATTAAGTTTAATTTATAAGTCAACAAAAAATATTTAAAGTTAAACTTAATTATTATGTTTTTCAATTAAAATATTTTAAAACATAACATACATAACACATTAATATCTACATTATAATATTTACCAAATTACCACATTGTATATTGTTCCCTTAGGTATAATACCAATACTTGTATGGTTTTTTTTAATACACTTAAACATATTTTTGGTATTGATTTTTACTGGACATAAGTAAATTATCTACTAAGTAAAAGTTAACTCTTTTAGTATGATATGACAAAACAAAAAGAAGTATACCTAACCTACCAAAAATTACACAGGTAACTGTTTCAAGAATGGCCACAGAAATGGTATAAAGAATTGCATTAAATATATGAAATAAACAATAATATTTTATTTTAATGATCTTCATTAAAAATTTAATTACACCTTTTACAAGACAATTATGTTATTTTTAATATTAAGAGGTAGCACCTATTACCTACCTTACCGTATTTTTGTGACTGTTTTTTAGCAGTAAATAAATTATGGTATTAACTTATTAAATATAAACACCATCTATTAAGTAAATACATTACTAAGTACTTATTTTTTTAACTTTCAACTGCCAGATTTACTTAAAATACAACAATATTTTTACCATCATTATTTGTATAGGTACATAATTACACAGATAATATAAATCGTATAGTATTGAACTGTGTTTACCTTCATGTTTCATACAGATTTAACAATACTAAAATTGTAAAATATTATATGTCCAATAAAACTGGTTTTTTCATTGTCGGAGTAAGTAGTCTTAAATATAAAATTGCTCTTAGGCATTAAATATTTAAATTATTTGAATAAATTACAATAGTTATATAATAGGTATTTAAATTGTGTTATTTAATGAGCATGACAAATATTTTTAAATAAATCCATTGAAATTTAAAAATTTCAGTGATTAAATAATATTCAAACATTTAATTTTTCACAATCATTGAATTATTAAAAGTAGCATGTCATGTCTTAGTACTTACAATTTTTTTTAGTCTTAACAATTTTAAAAACTTTTTAGATCAAAAATGTATTTTAACAAACAACATTCTTATCATACTATTCAATTAGAATAACAATCATCATTAATATACTTAGATAATAACAAAATCCAAGTATAATAAGTAGACTAGTATTTTTAAACTTTTGATACCTAAAATTTCTTAACCACTTCCTAGAACATCCAATAACATAAATGTTATTGTAATAATGAGAGTTTTGGTCAAAGAATTTGAAATGTGTAAAAATGCAGTTTAAAATACAATTCAAAATCTAAATTGACCTAAAAACAAAAAAAAAAAATGCAAAGTATGATATTAAAAATTGGATTTGTTACAAACTTAAAAGTATTATAATAAGCTAAAATATATGCATTTTACTATAAATTCCCAACTTGACTACCCAAACAAACATTTTTTCTAACTTATCATTATGAATAAAATAAACATTAAAATTTATATTATTATTTCCATTTTTAAGCATAAATTTACAAAAATTTGGTCATTGGTAGAATTAAAGATTTTAATCTCTTTTGATGACTATATCTACGACCTTTTTTGTGGATGACACATAAAAAAAATTAAATATCAAAAGGCAGTAATAACTCAGAATTGAAAAAATCGACATGCTGCCTTTTTTGTTGAGGCAGTCAAACCATAAATTGTTATAGAATGTGTAATATATAATATTTAACATTGTATGAGTAAATTCAAATTTAATTAATAGTTAAAACAAATATTAAATAATAATGTACCTAGCTTATAAAATATGTTTATGAAGTAGGTAGTCACGCTTTAAAAACTTTAATATATTTCTAGATTTGGTATAGAAAACATACGAATACTGAAATACATAAAAGTATACCTAGTAATTTATTGCTAAAAAATCATATATTGGGTAAACCTAATGCAATTCTCACGTAGGTAGGCAAGAATGATAAAATCTTGTTTAGCTTAAAATAAATATTTTCTATGAGTGTTTATTGTTCATATTAGATACAAGTATTTTTTTTTTCTAAAGTGATTTTTTGTTGTTTTTCGTAAAAAAACCATGAAAATTAAACATAGCATTTGTTTTTACGAAATCAATTTAATTATCTATATTAAAATTACTTAGACAAAAAATCATATATTCATTCTTACAGTGGTTTAGTCTTTGGTTCTCAAAATTTAATAACACTTTCTGAGTATTGAATATAGAAAAATACAAATAATCATAGAATATTTTATTTACGTCTTTGAATGTTCTAATATTTATATGGTGCAATGTGGCAGTATATATCTACATAAATCATCCCAAATTTAGAAAATATATGCTAAAAACAAACTATAGAATTGAATATTATACACAACATATATCCTCACCCCCTCATCAAATACAACACTGAGTACACCAATGATAATTGGTTTGACACGTGTAGACGTGTAGTTACATTTTTGTAGACGTTAGTAATATCTAACTGATTATAAAATTAAACAAAAATTGGCTCTTTTAAAAATAATTAGTCACTGGTAAAACATTTAAGGTCTAAGTATTCTGATTCTGATGATGTGTCAGAATACACTTTTAAGTTTTTACCCAAATAAGCTTTATTCGGATTTCTTAATTTTTCATCTTGCCGTATTTTTTTGTGTAACAGAATTAAATTTTACGTATAATTTTATTTTAACTTATTTAATTTATTTACATGTCTATATTTTTCAAATTAAAATAATAATCCTTCGATCCTCCACTTTAAGACATAGATTGCTATCAAATGCAACTGATGAATTTTAGGAATGTCCGTACACGCGATCTAGAAATGACAAATATATACTATTTATTAAATAAATATTCATTAAAAAGTAATAAAATTCTTATATTTTTCCCAACTCATAAAACGTTAAACTGAAACTATTTTAAAAGTTAATTGAAGTCATTGAACTACATAAATCGAAATTCATGAGCAATGTAATGTATATAATCAAAATAGTCAGTTTGATTTTTATGATTTATGTAAATGTAAAGGAAAAAAATGTGGAGAGTGGTTATCTTAATTTAATAAACATTGGCAATAAGATAAACCAAAAATAGAGCTTATAATTGTGTTACCAATTGTTTTTTATACTACTACCTACGTTATTATATTTTATCGGACCAATATTTAATGTGTTTATAACGTTGTCTCGTGCCGATTAATAGCCTAATGGGTCGTCTTTGTGTTGTTTAAATACCAGATAGCACCACGAAAACCTTGAATTGCTCACTATACTGTTTATTCAGACTGGAAGGAGTCCAAGTCCGCGCATATGGGGTCTTCTCGTAATAATTTCAATCCAGCTCCAGTCACTAGTCAGTATTTACCGGTTATTAGTTAACTGTTGCATTGGCTTCTCGCGCCCGGTTGTGTCCGTGCCGTTCTTACGTATTTCGTTCGTGATTAGTGATCACTGATCAATCTTTAATTTGATATATAATAATACGTGTGAATAATAAACGATAACTAATACATAAATAAATATATTATTTCATTATATATTTAAATTTTGGTTGTAAATTTTTAAGAACCGATTTATATCTTTTTTTTATATTCCAGTCAAGTTTGTGCGCAAGTAAATTATATATTTATTTTTTAGTGATTACTGGCTATGTGTGTAACTATACTTGGGTAAATAATTTTATAAAAATAATTTTTATTTCATTTCTTGATATTTTATGAATAATTTTATGGTTATTCAAAAGTTGTTCACACAATTTAATTGTACATAATTATTTTCACATAAAAAAAATAATAATATTTAATTGCATAGGTTAAGTTAAAAATATAATTCCAATACCTATATAAAAAAAAAAAAATATATCTAAATTTAATTTAATGTAGGTACTAACAAAACATTGTATTTAATTATAGTTAAGAGTTAAGTTTATAATAATAACGTGTCCAAAAACAGTTTATTACATCGCCAAATTTGTACATCTCAAACCATTGAACAATCAGTAGCGTATATATGAGTGGTACCTATTCATGTATTCGAGATTTATCATCTGCGTATGATTGTGAAAGTTATTTGAAATGACGAAATCTTCGTTTTTTTTTTATGACGAAGTTCAGTATTTAACTATATTAAAATTTCAGTAAAACTTTAATTTTCTACAATAAATTAACATGTAAAGTTATCTTCTAATAATTAGAGTCTAATGTGAAATTATATTTTGAATGACTTTAATGATTCGTTCAATTACAATTATTTTTTTTCATTTTCCTTATGATTTAAATATACACATTAGTTACAAAAAATACAAATTGTTGCGTAAAATACAACCAGAATACCTATAGATATATAATATATTATAACATATGTTTAAATAAAAGTTAAGTTTATTTAATTTTTGACTGATTTAATCTCGTTGCATTTTAACGGTCAGATTAAGATGTCTAGATTAATGACTTTAAAACTAACCATATCATACTAACCTACCAAAATAAAACTAATTTAGTTCACGTCATATAAAGTATTATTCAAGTATTTAAAAATATCAAATAATATCTTATTCAATACTAATATCCAATAAAAATAATCTCCTTTTCACTGTATGGTCATACACAGAATTAATAATTTAATTATTGTAAATAGTTTATCTCATGGAGGCCTTCAAATAAAATATACATTTCGTATCCATATAAATCGTTAAATTGTGTGTGCAACTTTTTCGGGTTAAAAACAATTTTATCTTTAAGTATAATATAATTCACAAAACGCTATCGATAAATTCCAGTCTGTAGAGAATACTAAATATGTCTGTATAAAAACTATATTCAAATTCTTAATATTATCCCGTACGCCTGGTCATTTTGTTTTCAACGAACACTAAATTATCATTCGATTTAAACTACATTTAAGATTTGCATTAATGATTTCAAGTTTAAATGACTTTTCTTTAATGCGTATATATTTGTTAAAAACGATTAGCATACCTTACTTAAAATCAAATAGATTTTTAATGTCTATGACTATGTATCGTTAAGATAAATGTGTCGTGACCGTATTTAATAATAATATAGTGCACCTCAATACGTCTATCCCATTACACGGTACGTTAATTTAATAGTGTTGACGATTGACATTCGAGAAATTGAAACGCAAAACAAAATATGAATATTTCTTATTGTATATTGTTCAGTCAAAAATCAACAAAATATTATAGTTGGATAACTTTATTAGGACAACTAACTATTAATATTTTTAATAATAACTGTCCGATAGTAAACCGATCCCACGTCTTACCTTGTTGAGCATTGTGCGTTTACAATTTGTCAAGGGCACGATAGGAATTCATATTTTCACAATCTCCAACGCATTTATTATCTATATTATACGTGTCTACCATTTTTTCGTCTTTTATTACTGTTTATGGTTTTAATTAGGTTTTTATTCTTGAAAATAACTTAAAACTTTCATACCCCATTTAAGAACAGTAAAATTGTTTTGAAGGAGTAAAAAATCACTTTTTTTGGCATTGGTCCCTTTGCGGTTGACAGGTTAAACTAAATTTAGCCGGATTTATCTTATGCTGCGCTGCTGCACATGCGATGACACTTAAAAAAGATGTATTTACATAAATTGCGCTATACCGAAGAAGGGGATAAGGAAACGAACGGTTTTATTGCTCTCATCTAAATAAACCCTCGCGTGGAGTGTCATCCGCCTTGCGTAACCTCCCCGCGCCCACCCGTAACCACAATAATAGCATATGTTATTCGTTATAAATTATTATAATTTATAGTACACGGGTATGTATAATATGTACCTACTTATGAACTTGGTGATGATAAAATTAGTCGTTACTGACAACTTACAATGGAGATGTACTAAGTTACGAAAATCAAATCTGATCGACTGACGAATTCTCTACCGATTGGAAATGTCTTCGAATGCGTTTTAGTGAAATATAATATAATATATAGGTACACACATAACACGCTATTCACTCGTACGCATTTAAGTTTTGTGAAAGTAAAACACGTGCCTATTAGCGCCAGGAGGTTTTACATGCATATAATATACTCTTAGACATACATTATTATTATAAAATTATTTTTATTTGCGTATTTCTTGTTAACGAAGGTGTTAACGGGGACACACCTGCGGCCGTACCAGCAACAGCAGCAGCAGCAGCATTAGTTGCCGTTTCGTCTTGCGTTCTCGCACGCGTCGCGTCGGTTACGCGCGTAGCCGAAAACCCGGCGTACCCAAAAAAATATTATGATAATAATGAAAACCGACGCCCATTCGCGCACGCACAAGAATCATAAAAAATAATAATATATCAGCGCATTGCGCGTATTATTGTTATTAAACAAATACGATAATAATAAATTGCGTTGTGCGTGAACGCCGCCAGTCCAAAGGCGACGTAAAAACAAAAAAACCTGACTACGACGACGAAAAAATAACATGTACGGCGGTAAAAGACGACTGTTCCTCCTGTGCCACCGCCGCCGCCGACGCAGTCGTACGCCACATTCGCCTCGCGTTCTGATCGCCGGTCGCGCGGCGCCGGCGGTGCACTTGCAGTGCTGCAGCGTATCGCACCGCCACCGAAGCGGCCACGATGTTAGCCGGCGCGCTTGACCGCGTGCTGCCGGGCCGCCGGCCGGTACCTGCACCGGGTGAACGATGGAACGACGCCCCGGCCGCCGTCGCGGTATCCGGCCGCACGTTACCACGGCGGCGCGGCGGTCTGCCGCAGCGCCGCGAACGGCTGGAGGACGGACGCGAAAGTTGGCCGCAGGCCACGGTCGAAATGCGGTGGCGGTGGCATCCCGGTCGGCGGCGGCGGCTTCGGCGGCGGTGGGCGGATGCGTTCCGGGCCCCGAACCCGTACGAAAACGGACGCCGGCCACGACCACCTGCAGCAACGGCGGATTCTCAAACGTTTCGCACACGTGGCGTTTCAAGCGGCTAAGGTACGACGACGAAACCCGCTCCACCGTCAATTATTCATTTTTATATTATGATGATATCATTATCGTTGAAATCGTTTCGTCGTGTATATTATTATTATATATCTTGTGTCCTATATGCGCGCCCTGCAATCGCGGCAACTTCACGTTTGCGTGTTATAGTTGTGTTATGGGTGCTTAAAGATAATACTTTTTACGGTATTTGTGTTATGCCGTTTTATTGTTTTACGTCATATTATGATATTATGTTATTATTAATATCGTCTTGCGATCGGCCGACCTCGAAAGACAAAAAAGGTGTGTGCCCGTAGCTCGTCGTCGTCGTCGGCGACACCAGCCGAGTGGGCGACTTATTTTTCCTCCGTTGCCGCGTGTTCGCCGAGACCTTCCCGCGATGACATATTATTATAATATTATGTATTATAATGGTTGTTCGGCAGATGTTGGTCGTAGCCGCGAGACGCGTTCGTGGTGCACACACGTTATAGTGTACCAATATATTATAATATGGTAAGAACCAGATCTCGAAAGTCGTATATATGTGCGTGGAAAAACGAGAGAGAAAACCGGCACCGAGTTATGTCCGTGCGTGCGACGGACGTTCGCCAACGAGTACGTCGTATTATATATATAATAATATATATGTGTACGATGTCCGTCGCCTTGCCGTTCGCAAAATACCACTTTGGGGATCGTGCCGTTCCGTCCGGTTCATTATTATTATATGATACGTCGTCGCGGGCGTATATCGCGTCCACGCACATATTTCGATGCATACTCGTTATATAATATATATATATATTCAGTGTGAATGCGTGATTCACCAAACATCATCACCCCTTTATTTTCTTTAATGATGCAGTTATTCGAAATCTGATTTAGAACTTAAGAAAATTTGACATTTTTTTATACTATTTAGGGATGTTTTCAAGAAGTACAAAACTTGTATTTTTCAGTATAAAAATCTCCCTTTCTATTGTAAACTAATTTAGCTGAAATTTTTTACGTATAAAATTCAAAATTCGAACGAGTAGTTTTGCGTTATTTAACTTAATGTATTGAGGATTATAAATCCACGGTAATGGGCTGCCCTATACGGCGAGTTAAAAATTTTAGAAATTAATATCAAAATTTATAATTTATAAAAATGCTCCTAGTGTAATAAATATCAAATCCAGCATTTCATTTATTTTATATTTTTGTAAAACCATTTTTAATGATTATTATCTTCAGTATAAACATTTTAATAACTGTAAAACTATTCCTTAAAATCTCCGTTTAGATACAATTTTCAAAATAAACAATCACCTAAATAATTCTTACTAAAAAGGGATAGGTTAGGTCTTAATAAAATGGGATAGGTTTCTTATTTGAAAAACCAAAGTTTTTATTCCCATAGGATATTACTAAAATCTTATAGTACAAAAAATTTCAATAATCTGAAAGTTTGGTCTTTATAAATATACTTAAAACTTCCAAAAATAAAAATTTAAATTAATTCATTAAATGAAAAAATGGGGATGATCGTGCTTGGTGAATTATTCTGTATATGCTGCTGAAGATTTGCGCTCAGCTCATCTTTATAGATCTTTGTTTTTCGTAATAAACGCACAAGAAACAATGAACTGTAACAACTACAGTTAAGTTGATGATGTCAATAATGTTTAATGATTGGTCTAATATTAGGCGACTTGTAGTCTGTCACGTTTTTGCGCTTTGAGTAAAGAATTTGATCAAATCCTCGTCAAAAACTCTTAAAACTTTATTTCGATTTATCATTAATGAATATTATATTGTATTATAGGTGTTTGTGGGACAAAAAATAACGTTATGGATTCTTAATAATCGCAATTTAATTAATATCGATACCCCCTCCCCCTATATAAGTAATACACCCTATTCTGCATTGAAGAATCGTGGTAAATTTTTTAATAAACTATAGGTTTAAAATACCAATTTGTCACTTTCTTCACTTTCTATACTTGTATAACATATATATATATATATATATATATATTATGTAAGCAAACAGCCCATTGCCCACGTTATGTATTCTTTTTGCTGTGTAGTTTAGATAGGTATATACATCGCTTTATCGACACCTGCACGACAACACGTTATTTTTACGTTCTCTTGGCTACACTACTGTTTGAATGATTAACGCATTTGGAATGTGAAAAAGTCCGTTTTTCCCGTTAGTCAAACTATTTTGTTATAATAAAAAAAAAATTGACGTATCTCATATTATATTCGACAATATTTTTAAACATTTCTTTTTTATTAAATTCACAAATTTCATATTTTTACCATTATCTTAATCACACCATATATATCAATGTATTATTATTCTCTTTGTTCGATAAATTCGTTTGTTTAAAAAAAAAAAAATGATACTAGATGACACGTTTCTATTAACTCATAATTTATAAAATTTGATATGTTTATACGTCACATAATTACACGATCTGTTTACTTAAACACGAATTGAGACGTTTGCACTATTACTTATCGATATACTGCAAAAATAAAACGAACAAGAAGATATTATATTATTATGTACTACATATTAAACTATCCATGCTTGACCATTTGCCAATAAGTATCAACAATGTACAATAATAAAAACATTTCCGTCTATGAATGTTTAATCGCATAGTTGGTTCTGGTGTTGTAGACACATATATTTTATTTTTCTATTAGGTACGAGTTTATTTCTTCGACAAATAATGAATAATAATTATGATATTATAAGCTATAGATAATAACCGTATGATGATTATTGAAAACAAAACAAAGTAATAAGAAAATTAATTTGCTTGTAATACTTAAAATGTTCAACGTATAATGATGATAGTATCATTTCCATATAGCACGTATAATAACTATACGTTATAAAAATTATTTTTTGAATCTTGCGAGTAGGATGATGTCCGTGTTGGTATACGCATATCATACATATTATATTATGTATATATATACATGTATATGTATTGAATTGCCCTCGTATTTACATTGTCTATATATATATATATATTATTGTGGACGGGAATAAATTAAACATGTACGTTTTCATCGAGAGCGCGTGGGATAAATCCGTACAACATAATATAATATGTAATGTAATAATAAGTATATAACACCTATGTAATTGTGTTGACCTTTGAACTCTGTGTGTTGATGAATTGACGACAGTATTAAATTCCTTATTATTATGTATAGTGTGTACATGTGTTCATATATTATACTGGTTATAGTAGGTATTTACGTTATCCCTCAAACTAAACCAACCCCCCGACATGATGCGCTAGCGTATATAAAAATTCTAATTGATGAACATGTCTAAATTATATTTTTCCAGTCATGGTAGCAGAACGCCGGTGGAGAAACCGTCGGCCAAGTCATCAGAAATGGCTGAAAGCGGCAACGAGGCCGCAATGGCTCCAGCTGCCAAAACAGGATCAATCAAAGTACACTTACCCAACAACGGATTCAATATCGTTAAGTTCATAGATAACATCAATGTCAAGGTAAAATAAATAAAATAATTTATTACAATAATCAATCGCAATCGCGTGTTTAAAATTTAAATATTATAAACTTAGTATACAAGGAGATTTTTTGTACAATATATAAATACTCATTATTATTATATTATTTTTTATTTTTTAGTGAAAACTTATTATGTTTTTGAGCAAACTTTTCTTTCTCTAAAGTTATGTTGTATTAATCAAATAATAAAATTGTAAAACAATTATAATTTTGTGCTTTAGAGTTAACAACTTAAACTATACTGGTTGTTATCAACAATAAAATAGATTTTTTTTTTAGAAGTGTACTTTTAATTATGTATAAAAACATTTTTTTTTGAAGAAGAAGAAAAACTCTTGTATTGATCGATACAACAAATACGTTCATAGTTATAAAAGAATCACCTTTGTATAATATTCATAACATATTTACACATATTCGATTTGTTGACCGTAATATTTTTACTGTTGTTATAATATACTGCATTATTATTATTTATTATATTATTTTTTGGATAACAAACATTGATTAAATGACGTTTGATTTTGTTTTCATGTTTCGTTTTCAAGGGTATCATATCTCTAGTTATTGGACGTTTGGCTAATGGATGTCCTCAGTATCAAGGCGTTTACGGATTGCAGCTGTACCATCCGTTATCTGGCGAGGTTCACTGGTTACATCAGGATTGCACAATGTCTGAGGTTACCATAAAAAGTTGATAATAATGATGCATTGAATATTGTTATCTATATACAAAGTGGACCATCGTGTTTTCTCATTTTTCTTAGTTGGCCTTATAGGAAAGTGAGAAAAGCAGTATGGTTCATTCTGTATACACGCAATGTATATTCATTAGGTGTTTAATTATATCTACATTATTCAAATAACATTAATAGGCTCACAATTCCCAATATGTACATAATATATGAATGTATTATATTTATATATTATTTTTCTGCGATAGATTTACCAAAAATACGATGAACAGTATCCAATGTCAGAATGGAGATTTGAGCTGCGCGTACGATACTCGCCCGACGACATGGAGGACCTGTACGACCGAGATCGGTTTACTTATTTCTTCTATTACGATCAAGTAAGTACATTTTTCTCTAAACGGGCGTCTAAAATATAATTTATATAATGATCCTCCCGCCACTTGTTTTTGTCATGCTTATGTACGCACTTATACAAATATCGCTATTGATAGGCCATAATATATTAGTATCTATAATATGATGTATATCAGTCAAAATAAAATAGCTTTAATATTATTATTGGAAAAATAAAGTCGTCCAGGTTTTAAATAACCATTTAGCGGGTGTCACATTTATGGACTTCAATATATGTGATTCTCAGTCTAGATTATTTAACTCAACGACAATTTGTATAGCTCTACCACAGTTCATAGATACTACATATTTATTATATACCGTTTATTTATGAGACATAACAGCTTTCCTTACCACTGCAGGCTCTATCTATATATGTTTTATATTTTATTTTATTACATAATATTATGTTGTGTGTGTACAAAAAATTACTGTTAAGAGTGTATAATTTTACCGTATTACACCATTTTTTATTTTTTATTGTTAATTGGTAATAATGATAGTGATCTTCCACCCACTTGAATTACGTAGGTGTTTCTGAACTGTGGAACTGTATAAGTTAATACCCGCCACTGCGTTGAGATGACGTTGTACCCGCATGTGTTGTCTCCTTATACTAACGTATAATATAGAAAATTTGTGTTCACCAGAATATATATATTTTACTGTTAGCTTTAATATTAGAGTCAATTGACTTACAATCAAACTTAAAGGTAAGAATATTATCTAGGTCATCTAGGGCATCACGTAGGTTTTTATTACTATTTTAATTTCAAAGTGAGTTACACAAACTATTTTCAAAATTCACATTTTTATTCTAATAATTAAACAAGTAGTTTTGAAAAATTATAATACAAGTAAAAGTTATTCTATAATCATAAATTAATTTAAAAATTGTTTACAAAAGTTAAATATAAAATACATAATACAGATACCTAATTATTGTTCAATAAGATCGCCAATAAAATAATACACAAATTGTTTATAAAAGTTAAATACAAAATACAAATTTATTTAATCTTTATTATAATTAAATGCTACTAATTTTTACTTGTATTATAATTTTTTCAAAACTACTTGTTTAATTATTAGAATAAAAATGTGAATTTTGACAATAGTTTGTGTAACTTACTTTCATAAATGAGTAAATTCATAAATATCGCAGAAAATTGCACTTAAAGTTTTTAGATTTTTAATTCGTACTAACATGACACACATTTTAAACTTACTTAGCAACTGAAAAAATAAAAAAAAAGTTGCAAATGCAACAACATTCGCCCCATGATAATAATACAACAATTAACTGTAAAATTTTATCGTGTAATATATACAAGTAAATTTGGTGCAAATAGGCGATTGTATAAAATGTACTTTTTTTATTTTGGCGCAAATGGGCTATACCTAAAACGATTACCTTTTTTTTGGCGCAAATAGGTAATTCCCGACATAATCGAGTAAAATAGCGCCACAATGTTCAGTTTAAATTAAATTTATTAAAACAATTGCATATTGTATAATAGTTTTTGAAAATTAGAGGGTGGCTGAATTTAACTTTTTTTTGTTTCTTCTAATGAAGAATAACTAATAACTCAATTAACCGACCATTTTTATTTTACATTCGATCATCATAATTGCTCGTATTTAACTATATAATTATCATTATAAACTACGTATTTCAGGTACGATTCGATTATTTGAGAAAAAACGACCCGGCTACGCGAGTGGATACGGATATAGCTGTACAGCTTTGCTGTTTACAAATAAAATGCTTTTTTCGGGAAGTTCCACAAATGTCGTTGGAAAAGAAATCCAATTTGGAGTATCTGGAACGCGAAGTGAGATTGCAATTTTTGTTTATATTAATTTCTCGTATAGGCCTTACAAATACGATATTATCGACATTTGACCCTCTAAATGTTTAATCATTGTTTTTTTTTTGTCCGTCTATTCAGATCGGGCTTAACAAATTTCTGCCCTACTATATACTGGAATCGACGAAACCAAAGAATTTACGAAAAATGATTCAGCAACAGTATAAAAAACTTTTACAAACACCGGAAAAAGAATGCGTACTACAATTCCTCAATATCGTTTGGACGTTTTACAAATACGACGAAGAGCAATTCAAGTGTTCAATCGGAGTAAGTTGAAAAAAAAATAGCTTAGTATGTTTCTTTTCTCTCATTATTATTGCATAATGATATAGCCATGTAGCCTACATTTAAACATTAAAAGACTGTCATATAATATGAACACAATTGTTGCGTTTTTAATTATTTCAGTCTGGTTGGACAATACCGGTAGATTTAGTGATCGGACCGCGACATGGAATATCTTACATCAATAACCAGGGATCAGCGGTAAAACATATTTTTACTTAAATATTTAATAAATATATTGCGTGCTGCAATGCTTTAATGGTTTTTTCGATTCCCATTTTTAGCCCACCAAAATGGCGGATTTCGCTCACATTGAAAACATACAGACACTGGTGTCCGAATGTGAAACACACCGTAAAACGTTAGTGCAGCTCCAAGTGACCGACTCGGCTGACCCTTTAGTGCTCAGCTGTTCGACGCTCGAGCACATGTACAGCCTAGCCAATTTGATAGATGGTTACTGTCAACTGGCGAGGAAAACGAATATTTCGTTATGGAATAAAAAAGGTGAGAAACGGATGAAAAAATGATAATTTAATGTTTACAATATAATAATTACCAATATTATCAAATTAATATTTATTTGTATATACCTATACTTGTACGTTTTAATTTCCAAGCTGCCGTATGGAACCGTTTTCCTTGTCCATGTGATTCTAAAGGTTTGTGTTAAATGAACGAAAATAAAAAAACAAACATCAATATCAATCAATTATTATTTATATTATACCCCTATTAATATACTAATGTACTAGACAATGTAATGGATAATTTAGACTTCTATTTATATGATGAATATATATATACCAGGGCTTTCATTTAAAAAAATATTGTTTTACGTTATACACATTTTGAGGTTATCGTTATTCAGAATTAAAATATTTAATTTATTTAATAAATTATAAGTTATAACTATTAAATAATTGGAAATAAATTATTTCATTTAATGATATACTATATATAACTTTTGCATTTTGTTTTGTTTGATGATATATATTTTTTTAATTTCTCGTGTTTTTTTTTTTTGTGTTATTTAATTATTTGTGTTAATCGTTTTCCATTATAGTTACGTTTACAAATCTTAATCGTTTTTTTTCAAATATAACGTTATTTTAACGTTTACAAGCCCTGATATATACATAATATATTTATATTTATTCGTATATATTATATTTTTTTTTGTTTACATATTGTTATTGACTGTTATCGTATATAGATTCAGGAAAAACCAAAGCCAAAGTGCCCGCAAGGTTTTCCGATGATTATCCTGACGATGGTCCGATCGAAGAAGAAGGCGATTATTCAACACTTGCTAGTACGGATTTTAGTTAAATAAAGCTTTTATATTTTGTATATTATATTAACGTGCAGATTTATATCTAATATTGATTTCCGTGTTTTATCGAATATTAAATATTCGATTAATTAATTGATATGTTTTCAAAAAACCATTTTTCTCTTAACAACTTAATTGCTCTCTATATGTATTATATAGAGTTATATTTACTTCGATGTATTCCTATGAGTTAAATAAGTACGTTGATAATCAGTTATGAAATAATGATAGTGATAAAAAGATCGCTCTTCGTACTAACGTGATATTTTCAAATAATTTATTATTAATAGATTTTCATTAAACATTTTTCATTTAAATTATTTCATAAGAATATTATTTATTTTTGCCATTTAAAAAAATAAATTATGAATTAAATGACATCACGGCGCTTTAATTTAGAATTCTAGTGATTTCAAAACACAGTTAATCCATCGACTTGTATTTTTTTTTAATATACATTGTTTTGCTGTAATTTTTCATTGTTAAATTTTAGATTGTAATTACGAGTTGTACCGCGATCAAATTGAATTGGGTGAAATCATCGGAGAAGGTCAATTTGGCGATGTGCATAAAGGAACATGTCGCATGCGTTCAACTAAAAATAAGCCAGAAAACGCTGTAGCAGTAGCCATAAAAACATGTAAACCTGATGCGGACATGGCAACTACAGACAAATTTTTGGAAGAAGCATGTAAGTGTTTACAGTTATATTTCATTGATAATTATTTATTAGCATATCTTCAGCTAACATATCCGAATTTTACTCTCACAAATGGCTTTGACACTTTGAACCAGTGTTAACTTTTTAACTACTGTTTTTTTATCAGAGGAAAGTTACAGTCGTCGACGACGGCTACCGTCCCGCTGCCTAATAGAAATTTACATCAGTGTATGATAACTTATAACTTTTAAATCAAAATTTAGATACATTATATTTATCCATACGAAAATATTTAACATCGAAGGCTTTTGTACCAACTATATACTATACAATTTAAAAATAATTTAAGATATTTTCACGCATTTAATTTCTAATACTATGAATATTGTATACGTTTCAGATATTATGCAACAGTTTGATCACCCACACATCATACGACTGATCGGAGTTTGTTGTTCGCCACCCGTATGGATAGTCATGGAATTGGCTAAGCTAGGCGAATTACGGGCGTACTTACAGAACAACCAGGCTCATTTAGACTTAGCCACTCTTATTCTGTATTCGTATCAACTTTCTACAGCTCTATCGTATCTTGAATCTAAGAAGTTTGTTCACAGGTATATTATATAGCTCAAACAAATAATTACACGACGAAAGTTTAATATTTATCGTCAGTACATATTAATTAAAACAAATAAAAACTGTTTTCGTAGAGACATCGCCGCTAGAAACGTATTAGTGTCGTCACACCACTGTGTGAAGCTAGCCGACTTTGGTCTGTCGCGCTGGGTCCAAGACCAAAGCTACTACAAGGCGTCCAAGGGTAAACTACCAATCAAGTGGATGTCACCGGAGTCGATCAACTTCCGGCGATTCACCGCCGCTAGCGACGTCTGGATGTTCGGCGTATGTATGTGGGAAATATTGATGATGGGCGTGAAACCATTCCAGGGGATCAAGAACAACGATGTGATCGGCAAAATCGAGAATGGCGAGCGGCTGGCGTTGCCGCCCAAGTGTCCGCCGAGGTTATACAGTCTCATGTCACAATGTTGGTCGTTCGAGCCTAGTAAGAGGCCCACATTCAAAGACGTTAAGGAAGTACTCAAGTACGTCGATGCATATACTGAATACTGATACCGAAACGATTTGGACTATATAGCTTTAGTTTCAGTCAATATTCAATTTAATTTATTTTGTTTCAGTGAGATATTGATTGAAGAGAGACACCAACAGAAGGAAACGCTTCGGAGGGAAAACCGCAGGGTGCACACTCTATCTTGGGGTAAGCAAAAACAGTGAAAATATATAACGAATAAAACTGACGACTGCATAAGGGCAGAAGGAATGACAACTTTTAGTACTATTTGACTTATATTTTTGTCATTTTCCGGCAAATGTCTGCGCGTGATTGTCGATTCGCACCCCCAAAAATGTCTTTATAATATGTACAAACCCATAGTATATTTCGAACATGATTTAGGATCCAGCGGCTCTCTGGATGACCCGTCGGCACCACCCAAACCTTCCCGTCAGCCTAGCGTAGACCTGCACAACAACAAGTCCGCGGAGCTACCCGTGTCCACTTACATAGTAGCCCAAAACGCTGAAGTGCTCGCTCACCTGTTGAAGGAGAACGAGCAGCGGGGCGTCGTCAACCCGTCCGTGTACACAACCCCGGCAACCGGATTCAACACGGTAACCGTAGATTTCCTTAATGACGTTGACGATGACAAAACCATTTCGGCCGGGAACAGTATACTGAGCATGGACTCTGTGGGACTTATCCCGATGGACGGTGGCAGCGGTGGTGGAAATGTCGCCGTCCAGCCGTCAACTAACAAGACGTTGCCTAGGAATTTTACTTCGGGAGCGGCTTCGCTACTAACACTACCGCCGAACTCGGCAGACAAGAGCAGGCGATGTTCAGACGGCAGTCTGGGCACGTGCGCCGCCGCTGCTGCTGCTGCTACAGCGGTGACCGGTGGAGGAATGAATATTGATGAGGTTCAGCTTGTTGTTCGCGTGTGACGTACTTATATGCTTGCGGGTTTTGTGTAGGAGGCGCACATAAAGGTATAAGCAGGGGGTGTGCTTAAAACCTTTAGCGTAATAACTTCGAGAAGTGCAAAAAATCGCAATCATTACGTCCTTAAATAAATTTGAAAAGATTAACGATTTTATTTTTTTTGATCTCGCTGTATATTTTCATAGATTTCATTGTTGCAGAACCCCTAAAATGCCCAGCTTTAGTTTACGCTTCACACCCCCTGGCTAATGCTGTTTAAAACTTTATTTATTCTCTTCATTTTTTCCCCTATTTTAATTTTTTTCTCTCACCGTTATTACAGATAAAAGTTGGTTGATGGATTCTTTAATTTACAATACGTTATTAAATTTTAATTTATGCCCTCCCTATTTAGATTTTTACATAATGTCCATTCAATGTGCGCCTATAATTTGTGTTCATGGTGTATTGGTGTGTTCGTGTGAGTAGCTATTTGTCGTAATTTTATGTGTTGTGCATCGTTAATAACTGTTTTAATACTCTAGCATTGCTTAATATAATGTCTCTGTTTGATTTAATTTTTGCAAAAATTTAAAATAACGTTTCCTGCTTTTTTCTAACCAATTAATATGATGTTATTTCATGCATGCTTCTAAGTATTACAATAATGTCTTGTTGATAAAAATATTACTACAAAAAATCAACGCTCTGCGTGTGATTTTCATAGTTTATGAGTAAATACTTTAATTATGTGAATGTATAAGCAATTTTAAAATAAATATTTTTCATATTTTAATGTTTAGGAAGCCAAACATTTTGTAAACAACTCTGTTGGTATATATGACAACGAACCCTTGTCTGAAGTAGAACAGCTGGAACGCAAGCTAAGACAACAACAAATCGAGTCAGAGAAGGACAATTTATGGCTAGCTGAAGAAGAGACAAACTTAGTACGTCCATCTTAATCGATTCTCTAAAAAATTTTCAATGTCTATTTTAATATTCAATTTGCATTATGTTATTATTGTAGAAAAAACGACTATCTTTAGTTGCCAGTGTGTCAGACAATGAATCTATTGATGGTAGATCATCGTTGACACCTCCTTCTTCCCTTGATCGAAGTACCAAAACAAAACCTACAGAAGATCGTATTGTTGTAATAAAAGTTAGTTTTTTAATAAATATTCAAAATTCTAACATTTTACTTACATACCTTCCATCATTCTTATAGAAACTCGAACCTACACCAACAGCCGATTTGGACAGAACTAATGATAAAGTATATGAGTGTACAACACTGGTTGTCAAAGCTGTTATGGCCCTTTCACAAGGTTAATATAAAAATATTATTCTCATAATTATTATAAACCGTGTGTAAGTTCTTAAATAAATCTTAAATTTTATCGTATTACTACAGGAGTTCAACAAAGTCAGACTGATCGATATTTAGAACTAGTCAAGGAGGTTGGTCTCCAACTCAGAGCTTTATTGACAAGTGTTGATAGCCTGGTACCATATTTCCCTCAAAGTGCTCACAAACAGGTAAATTAAAATAAATAGTCTCTGTTCATAATCATTGAAAATATTTATATTACTTCAGGTGGAAATGGCACATAAAGTTCTCAGCAAAGACATGGCTGAGCTAGTCAATGCCATGAAACTTGCTCAAAATTACTGTCACACTGCTGTCGATTATTTGTACAGCAAGTAAGTATTAATGAATCGGTCTCAATAGTATTACAATAATAATTACACAAATTGAATTTTTTTTTTACAGGGAAATGTTGTCTTCGGGTCATATTTTGGCTATGGATGCCAAAAACCTGTTAGACGTTGTTGACTCTGTGCGCATGCAATATCCTGAAGTAGAGGCAATGATCAGTGCC
Organism: Melanaphis sacchari; assembly: GCF_002803265.2. NCBI lineage: Eukaryota > Metazoa > Arthropoda > Insecta > Hemiptera > Aphididae > Melanaphis > Melanaphis sacchari. The sequence goes on from NW_020270420.1 coordinate 2,430,259, forward strand.
CGGCAGTCAGAGACAGCCAAAGAACAGCACCCTGGAGTAGCCGCCACTTCATAGTAGTACATTTTATAGTATGCATTCCTAATTCATTACGCATCTATCATACACCAATATTATTGCAATTATTTATTGTTTTTTTTTTTTTTTATATACATATATATATAATAATAATTAATCGACTGCCTAGTAACTTTATTAAAAATTATTTATTTTTTTTTTACTAAATTTGTAAATAATATATTAACGGAAGATATTTTATAGTATTTTACATCCTCAAGTAGAATTCATTATTGTTGATGCTATGTGTATATATACATTATATTATATATACAATTTATAAAATGCTTATTATTGCTGTTAAAATATGGAATTATTATTTGTTCCTTTTATAAATCGTGGGTGCGTATGTGAAAATTATTTTGATCCCAGTCTTACTAGTCATAAAATATTTTACCCCTTATTATTATTATATTATATTATACGTAACTTATTTCCAAATAAATGGAATCAATAACCATATCTAGTGTGTAAAAAAATAACTAAGTCTATTTGTTTTATTATTTACTCTGTGTGATGTGAATGCATGTTAAAATTATACCATTTTTTTTTTTTTTTTTTTTTTGTGTTGTATCAAACAAAATGTGTGAGTGTTCTATTTAATGGTTGTAAGTGGAAAACTAATGGTTTCCGTTTGAAAATTTTTTTATTTAGTCTTTAAAAATATTGGAAAATATAACAACAATCATTAAAAATTAAAATGAATTAAATTCTCATTTTTCACATTTAATTAGTAAATTATTTCTATGTGTGAAAAATACATTATTTAATATTGAACGGTTTATTAAATATTAATGCTATGAAAAGAAATTCTATGTTTTACTCATTAATTACAAAGTTTAATTTATTTTTTCCAAATAAATAAATTACTTAAAGCTTGAAACATATTACTGTTTTTATAATTGATACTTTAATTTTATGGCAATGTTAAGATAATTTTTATTCAAAAAAAGACAATTATTAATATTTTTATCTATTTTCTTTTATTACTATTTTATGAATCACTATAAATAGACCCTGGTAAAATAAGTAAACTGTACTTTTATTTTAATAATTCATATTTATAACCATTTTTTTAAAACAAATTTTAAAATATAATGGCTCATTATTGTTACTAGTGTTTTTACTTTATTATAATACAAGAATAACAGAAAAACAACGGAAACCATATTTTTTCTAATTTTTAGTATTATTTCTCATATTATGTGATCTTAGATATTTTTAAACGCTCAAATGTTATTATTTTGATACACTGGTAATTTATTATTGTTTTGTTTTTTACATAAATAATAAAATATGACATTAAACTAACTTCATAGTATCTTTAATGTTATTCACCTTTCAACAATACCCATTTGCAATCCATTCAAATATCCATCTTCTTGATTCCCTTTTAATTTACCATTGATCATATGTGTGAAAATAATATATAACTGACATTGCTATACAAAGTTGCATATTATTGATTATGCCTATATGCAAAAAACTGCAAATGCATTTATTCGTCAGAATATAAATTTTAAGACATTTACTTATTGTTATGTACTGTACAAAGTTCAAAATTATAATTTAACATGTGATTAACATTCATGAATCCTTATACTTTAATACTAGCTTATAATAATTCAATTCACTGAAATAGTTGAGTTTAAATGACCAATAGTTGAAAACAAAATAACTAATAACATATGACTCACATCATTATTCAAACTAACTTACAATGTTAATTTAATTTTGTATATATAGCATTTTAATTAACCCCGTGACAATGATCAAATACATTACATATACATTAAAAATATAATCTAATATAGCGGTTTCCAAAATTTTTATGGCACGACCCATTTTGGAAATTATTTAAATTTTGGCAACCCACAATAATATTGAATCAATGACCAAATGTCTAAAAAAATGTATTATTCAAAAATATAGCCCGACCTGTGACCCACTAAAAATATGATTGGGACGCACTTTTGGGTCACAATCTAGTTTGGGAACCTCTGATCTAATAGATACATATACTTATAATTAAATATAAACAGCAGTCATTACATTTTCAAACTCATTAATCGTATTAAAGTACATAAATTATTAATATTTTTTTTTTGCTAAAGATCAATTAAATCCAACTAAGTTATACAACAAACTCAAGATCAATCAAATGTTAACAAATTACATAATGAAAACTCAAAACTATCATTACATAAAATAAGATAATGTTATATTTGTAGTACTAATATTATAAAAACCAACAAGTTTAAAATGAATAGTTACAGTAAAAAAACTTTGGTTCCCAACATTTCAATAAAATATCTTTTTTAGATACAATAAATAGAAATAAAAATATCATAGTTATATAATAAACTTTAACATTAAACTCTTTACTCTTCTTCAATATATAATTATGAATAAAATAACAAATTGTCACATACTACTATATCATAATGGATAAATTATTTTGAAAAACCTGTTGTTTTTCTTATTTTTTTGTTAAATTTAAAACTTAATAAACTGGACTTCAACTTTACAAAGACATTGATAATTAAAAGACTTTTAATTCAGTAAAATTGATCTGCTGCTTGACGAGCTAACATATCTGCTTGCTCATTTCCATAATCTTCATTATGTCCTCGTATGTAAGTCTATATAAAATAAAATTATATATTATTTACAATATATAAATTTAACAATAAAGTAATTCAACAATGATCCATAACAAATCTTTCTAATAGATCATTGCAACTATATGAAATAAAACTGAAAATAACATACAAATTCAACAACATCCATATCATTTATGAGACTGTCTAGTTTTAGCAGCATTTCCTTGTTGGCCACTGTTCTACCATTACAATTCTTCCAACCATTGAGCTTCCATTTATTGATCCACTTTGTCATACAATTGATTAAAAACATAGAATCAGTCATTATTTCTACACAATATTCGTCTAAAAAAAAAATATATGAATATGTGTGTAACTAAAAACAAAAAAGTACTGAATACTCAAATCATGAGTAGTGACTATCATATGATATCTGACAAACAAAATTTGAGTAAATTATTAATATTAATATTGAATCATTATTAGGGAACAGTAAATGCATATTTTTATTAATACAAGATTCTAAAAATTTTGAATTATGGCCTTTAGATATTATGCATTTCAAATATACTTCAATTACATCAGCCGATGTGGATTGATCATTTAGCTGTTTTAAAAATATTTTGAGACCTAATAGGCGACATTTAAAATTTAATAATTTAATAATTATATTTAATGTATTTTTTTTTCTCACGTAGTTTGATATTTTTAGTACATATTTTATAAATTATACCTCCAAATTTATGAACATACTTCTGTATTTTTATTACATTTAAATCCATTCCTTAATCATTATTAAAGAGAAATTGGCATTTAAAACTATAATTGTTTATAAATATTATTATGAGACAATTAACATTGTTTTAGAACCCCATACTCATAGCATAGCAACGATATATGTCACATAGTATTTTTTATCAATTTACCTATTACACAATATTGCCTATGAGCCTTAAGACATCTTTTTTTTTTTTTATGACTGGAGTCAAGTTTCAATATTTATACCAAATATATAACATTTTAAGAACAATTATACTTAGTCCAGTGTCTAATAATTATAAAAAGTCAGAAGAACAAAACATCTACTCGAGCGTATATGGATTCACTATTTCTAGGTCAACACAGCCAGTGATTGAAAATTTCAATAAAAAAATAGTAAACAATACTATTATTGTTGGATGGGTTAGCCAACGTGCCTTTTATAGATACTCACTGTAGTCAAGAAGTATATCAATGGCTTTAATTGCAGCATATATCTCAGCGTTATTGTTAGTCTGGACACCGGGCACGCGTAATGACAAGTTCCTGCAATAAATTACATTTAAAATATTACAGAAGATATACATTGTTATAATGGCATACAAACAAAATTAATAATATGAAAATTTATGAGTATATACTTAATACAATAAAATTTTGATAGTTCGAACAAATTCAGACTGAGCATTTTCCGGATTATCGGAGGGTTTTCAGAATTACCTAATCAAATGACTAAGATTTTATTTTTAATTCCACCACCTTTATATTTATTGCACTTTTAATTACAAAAATAATAAATTACTTTAACATAATAAATTACAAAAAATAAAGTATAATAATAGAACTTAAGTATATTAGTCAGTAAGTTTTTTCTGAATAATACTTTTAATTCCGAACAAATTACAAATGTATTTATGAACAAATAGACTTATCACGTCAGGATTATTGCGTTTACTGGATTATCAGGGATCTGGACTATCGAGGCTCTACAGTATACGTTTATACAATTTAACAAATGTGGACACCACTCCACCAAAAAAACCAACACTTAATTTTCAAAGATTAACACTGAATACTGAGTACTGACAACATCAACACCATTGTAATGATATCCAAACGTATGATATGGTGTATGTATAACAGTTGGATTTATTCAATAGGTACCTATTTAATATTTTATGAATTTGTTCGAATGATTGACCAATGCACATGGTATTAAAATACCTGCAGGCTGTAAGATATAAAAATCGAATAAATACTGTCATAAGGGTTACATGATATGGAATTTAACGTACCCAAATATACTTTTAATAATGAAAAATATTCTCCACCATATCAATTATCAATTAAGTTATGTGAAATTTCTGGGCGAGTATACAACAAACCTATATGATAACCTGTGATACAATAACGACTATAATATTGAAATCTATAGATCATATTTCCTCTAGGAATGTTATAAGTACTTAAAACTATTTGAAAATAGGTGCCTTACTGCTCGCATTGAATTTTAATTCATTAGCTCATCTGTCATTACATTTGCATGGCCGTCTATATGGTCTATTAGCATTATTTTTAACATTAGACTCAAAAACATTATTACGCCGGACTGCCGGAGTCAAAATCGTTCAAAAACCAACCCCGAACTACTGAGTAAGCATATTCTAAAAGTTCCTATTTTTTTTTTTTTTTTTTTTATGGTTAGACGACATACATCGAACAAGTGACAATAGTGACGACGCATTAGAATCTGCACAATAATTGTTTATCGTATTTGTTTTTTATTCGATCATTATATTTATTGGCTGTTATACACGTCATGATATCATTTAATAATCTACATAAAACAGCGTTAAATGTTTTAACTGATATACTCACAGTTCATGATCGTCGTCAAACCAAACGCCGACGCCGGCACGCGCGTATCGCGTACCGTTACCCGGACAGGCGCCATCCACGTACACCACCACATCACCGTACCTGTTGTAGTTAAAGGACATATTCCAAACGTCTATACTCACTCTACAGCTTATTATAAACAATAATAATAATAATACGACGGATGTGCGTGTAAAAACGATTGATTGGACTCAGGAAACGTTGCGACAATGGGTTTATGATCGCCAGATGAAACGTGAATTCGACGATGATATTAAAATATCATTAAGATGTGTCGTGTGAGAGACGCGTAGTGGCCAACGGTCAACTGTGTAATAAATAATACAAATTACAATGTAAGAAGACTAAGAAGATATTTTAATAAACCAGATAAGACATAAAACGTGGTACCTAAACTATTATTATTGTGCACCGTTGGCGTTTTGGGAAATCTGTACTGAACAATTTTATTTTTAGCCAACCGAGCACAAATCGTGCGGCAATGTTACGTGTGGTCTTCTTACCATCTTACCTGTCGTGTTACAATAACAATACGTTGCTCATAATTGCTGTGAAGGCAGGGGTCAGGGAGACAGTTCAACGATAGGTTTTGGTAAATCTTTACTTTAGCCATTTAGGACGTTGCCCGGAGTATACTGCGAGGGAGTGATTATCGTGGTTGACGGGGAAGTTGGAATTTCATTATAAAATGAAGCTGAACCATACAGGCCTCGGAATTTATCAAAATTTTCCATTAGTCATTTGTCGAAGTGACATAACTTCCACTAATAGAAACAGGAATAAGGAGGTTTTCATAACGTCGATTAGTTTGCATTATTCAAAGACGGGAGGGTAGATCTAATTTATAAAACATAGTATAAAAAAAGATATTTGTTTTTTTTTTATTTTAGTTAATATAAGATTTATGTAATAAGTATTTTTTTTTTTTTTAGGTAGTTGACTCTATTTTAACACTTAATATAAATAACATAATATGCTTTATTCATGGTTAATTATTTATATGTTGTTAATGGTTAGAATTGAATTAAATATATTAATTGAATTTTTTTGAAATTTAACTTGAAACTCAATTTTATAGATTTTTTTTGATTTTTTATTTAGAGCTGTAGTACAGACTATTCAGCTCAACAATTAAAGTTATATAACAGAAGATTAACAGTTTAAAATGCTTAATATTCAATACATAATAGTGACATTAAGATAAACAGAAATAATTATCGGAGAATTAGACGTAATTGGTAATTATAGGCTAATGAGATAGAGAATAAATGAACTATGGAATGGATTGTTTTTACAGTACGGCTATAAAAGAGAGAAATGAAGCGATTAATTAATGAAGAAACTAGAAAGGTCCGAAATAAATTTTTAAAAATGTGAACGTTAGTGGAATTTTTTGATAATGGAATTTTAACAGTATTTTTTCTTCCATAAGTTTTGAAAATAACTGCCTAACCCCTAACCACTCATACCAGCAGTCACCAACCTTTTGGACTTCATGGACCACTAAATCCATAACTCTAAATTTTACGGACCACGTATACTCATAAGTCTTAAATACTGTAATAATTTTAAAAGACCTTATAATATCACAAGTTTGATTATACGCCTTTAAAATAATTACAAATCAGCAGGTATATTGCCTTTTTTCTCCTGACAGCGACTTTTCTATTGATGCTGTAGTGAAGATTCTGAATATGTAAAAAGGTAATCAGTATATATTAAATAATTACAAGACTTTCTTTATTCGAATACACTTATATTAACTTAATTATAATTTTTCAATACACGAATTATTTAACATATATTTAATTTTATCTATAAACAATTTTAACACTTACATATTTTTGTATAATCGACCTGCGTAGTCTTTTACACTCGCTTGTGATCGTCTGTACGAAAAGACGGGAAAAACACTGTCCTTTGACCGGCGGTGATCGGCCTTTTTATAACTAATGTCCTATATGTGTGTGCGTGTGTATGTGTGCTATCTATTATTCCTTTAATTTTATCTTATTTAATACTAATGACTTATAACTATTTTAAATTATTTTATTTAAATATTCAATTTTAATGATTTATGATTGCTTAGACGCATATCATTTCAAATACCAAATTAAAAAAATATATTAAATTAACATACATTTTATAAAATATTATTAAAGGAATTTTTTTTTGTTTACAAAAAAATTATTTAAATTAGTTTTACTATTATTAATTACAAAAAAAAAAAAAAAAAAATAATAAATAATAATAATAATAAAAGTTAAAATGGGGATTGAATTCGAATTATTAGTGTTCTTAGAATATATTACGATAGTAATATTAGGTCTATTTATTTTATAACATGAGATAATAATTACAATATTATTACTCGTTTATTCTTATTTTTCGTAAACTGAACACGAATACAACGGAATTATACAAAACTTTTGTATATTACGATTATAAACACAAGTCACAACATTACAAATAATGTTCAAATTTTTCTGTGGACCACCAAATTTTTACCGTGGACCACCAGTTGGTGATAGCTGCTTCATACGGTTCACGAGCCGCCACTGTAGTATATTATGATCATGCACTTTACCAGATTCGCCGCGGTTAATGTGTTATGCTTGTTAGGAAAAAATAAGGTAACACTAATAAAAAAGACAACTCTCTGAACACTATAATTCAAGTAAAAAAAATAACACCGGTTTAGCTACTTGAAAAGAAAGGTCCAGTTGTCGCTTACAGAATCCTGTGTAAAAAGTGTAATGTATTAAGAGGTCTTGCCTGGGTGTAAGGTGCACATCCATCATCGAAAGAAACAATATGGTCAATTCAGCCAGAGAGGCTGGCGACTTCATCAAAGCCTTTGCGTTTCCACGGAACGACGGAACTAACCCTATCTTTGGCGGTAGAGACCCTTATTCGGCCTTTGTAATCTAACCTAACCTAACCTTCCCCAGTTTCTGATCACACACAAGAAAGTCACACGTCTTGTGCCTCATTGTCGCTAATACATGTCAATTTCTATGCGATCTTTACAATAAATTCAAGTCGTCCCTTTCATCAGTGATGAAAGAGTTATGTTTAAATTAACCGTTATTAATATTTAAGCTGTTGTACAATAATATGTCAGCATATCATTACAATATTATCACAAAATGGTTCTTTTATTTTTTTTTAAATCTTGTAATTACTGTGCTTTCCATTGGTATAAATGTATAATAATTTCTTTAACATTGATAACTAAATTATTTTATCTCGCATTCTCTATTAAAGTCCAAATCAATAATCTCTCAATAGTTGGTTTAACTTTATCTCCAAGTAGATATTCCTGTAATATAGTACATCTTGGTAATGGTAATTTAATTTTTCAACAATTTTTTTGAAACAAATTCAGTTTTCATTTTATAACATTTATTATTTTTGTTATCTTTTATAGAAACATGTTAATTATTGTTGTTATTTTCATTTATTTTTACAAGTTTTTACAAGACTATGCCTTCCAAGTTTTCCAGATACCCAACCTTTATTGGAGATTTTAAAATTGGTTACTGCGTCTTAATATTTTTTGAGATGAAAAAAATTATGGAATTGGTTTACAGCTCAAACACTTTTTAACAACTCAGCAGACATAAAATTTGAATTACTTTTTTGTATTTTGAAAATTTCACAACTTTTAAAACCTAAAAAAAAATTATATACTAATAATATTGTAAAGAGTAGTTGAGATTGGGTAGTTATAAGGAGAGTTCAATTTTTTTCTTACGTATCTGAAAGTAATCAAAAATAATTTTTTTAAGCAAATTTTAAACGTAAGTATGCTCCAAAAATGTTACATCTACTATACTTACACGCGTACCTAGCAGCCAACAGGGTTATAGATTTAGCGGAATGGATTTCCGTGATTATGAATAAAAGTTGTAATTTCAATAATAGCTTAAATACTGATTACATTTTGTAAAGTGCTGCGCGGCATACTCATGTGATATGTATAAACGTTTACTATACGTCATACGATGTACTACGTCTTGGCCGTTTGAACAAGAATTAACGGGTTTAATTTAATTTTATCGACTCAAATTGTTAATTACATTAAATATAAATCACATTAAATTTTCAAAATATAAACACTTAAATAATAAACAACATGAAAATAAATTTTAAAACAAAATAATTTAATTATAAAAAACTAGTTTACACATAAACCGAAAATGGATTTATTTAAGTGGCGGATTGGCTGTGGTGAAGTCTATGATTTACATAATTTCTACAAATGAGATGCTAGACTACATTTAACTAAGTCTAATTTTATGGGCTTATCCATATTTACAGATAAATTATGTAATCGTATAAATTTAATCTTATACTTGATTAAGAACTGAAGTCATTCGTATTATAATTATGTCAACAAAAATATAAATGGTCATATATATATGTCTGTTTATTTAATCATAGACAATTTATTATTTTGTATTAACTATATATGCATTTTGAAGACATACTATTTTATTACCTTCCTGTATATTTATAAAATTATATAGGTACATGGAGATCTAATATAATTATAAATTATAATAAACTATCTTACCTTGATTTAACTGCAGACTTGTATGATAACCAAAGGGGAAATACGTTGATTTGTTGTTAATGTATTTGTAATTTAAAATTAGACAATAACACAATTTATATATTAGTCTTAAAAATACTCAAAATTTAAATTTAAAACATTATAATAAATAAATAGTCCGCCACGTACGACCACGTTACTATATCCTGAGACATACGCACATGAAGTGCTGGAGTAGGACGGACAAAAGTGTTATCCGAGCTGAGAGAATTATTTATGTAGATAAAGACATAATACATATAATTGTTATGTCTCGACTTGGTCGATTCATGCATCAGCGTGAGAATGAATACGTGATGTATAAAGTGTACTAAAATCTTTATTTAACGTAACTTATTTTACAAAAATACGATGTGTGTAAATATAAGATGTTATAGGTGAACGGTGTACGACCCGACTCCAAAACTACTGATGTACAAAACCGGTGAATGCTGTAACGACCTGACTGAATGTCTTCCTAACCATCTACCAAGCTCTTTTGCGTCGAACTCTAATATTATAACCGGTTCATAAAAAGTGGTGGTCGTGACAGTGGCGACTCCGTTAACACGAGGGATCTCACATTAAGATTTGATATTCATATCAATTATATTATTTATATTCAGGGACGACTACGAGTTTCGACGTTTTCAAAAACTGAGCGACGTGTGATCATATCTAAATGGCTAAATTAAATAATAAAATGTTCACAATATTCGTCTTGGCCTCACATTGCTTGCATTATTGATTATAATACGTGTCGCTACACCGTACAATATTAGTTATAGGAATTCTTATACATAATATGTGTCATGGGCTTATGCCTCGTAACATAATAAACAATAAAAATTATGCTGATAGTCACTTTTGTTAACCATTATAAAGAATGGTTATTATTATAGTATTATATCTACACAAAAATAAAGATACTGATTATAACGTTTTATTTAAAATGTGTGTTTCATTATTTTATACATAAAAATATACTATAGCATGTAACTTGCAAGGGTTTTATCGATTCCGACTGATATTTGTCTATATTAATTCAACCAAATATTTGTTTATGTTGGTTTTATAAAGTATATTTTTTAATTAACAGTACAGGTTATAGTAGATAAAAACATTTAAAAAAGTAATTTATTGTCGTCCACAGCGAAAAATATAACACAAGTATACATATTATGTCAAAAAAAACAATTAAGTACAAAGTATAAGTTGATTTATTTTTTAAAATAGTGGTTTGATAGTGTTAATTTATCAGTTTTTTATTTAAATAATCGTCAAAAATTGTTGTTACATATTTTTTTTAAATTTCATAATTTCAAATAGTACCAATGTACCTACATCATACATGTAATAAAATATTAACATAAATGTAAATGTAAGCATTTTATATTTTGCTATTATTTAAGTAAATAATTTGCAAATATTCAATGAATTGTTAGCCAACGGAATCACGATGTAGAAAAGTTCGGCGGAGTTGATATGCGACTCAATCGATAGATTTCTTACAGGTAAAAATGTTATTTCGATAAAATCGATATACGCCCTAGAGCAGAGGTTCCCAAACTTTTCCTACCCGTGGCGCCCTTTTAGAACTGAAGTTTGCTCATGGCGCCTTTAATAAAATTTACGACTTTTTTTTTTAAATAATATAGATAAAATTCTTCGTCTTCACATGTACTCGTACGTTTACGATTGTTTAATAAAAATCGATCCATAATAATTAAACACAGAACAAAGTCACAATTTAAAGAAAATCACAGAACTTACTAAATATAATATATTCTTAAGAAACTTGAACAAAATGTTATAACATGTCGAGACTAATACCGGAGTGTATAGTTAATAAATAGGTACTAACACTACTAACGCAGAAATGAATTTCACCAGACACTGGCAGACACGAACAGTCGTTTATCTTTATCAAATACAATAATTGTTTAGTATAGTAATAATAACTTATTGTAAGAATCAAGATAATGGTAATAAAAATGACGATGTTCGTCAACGTAAAATATCGTTGTTTATTTTTAGACCAGATAACATAGTCGGCAGCGAGGCACAGCCGCGGCTCCCCTGACAACAAACCGCGGCGCACCAGGGCGCCGCGGTGCACAGTTTGGGAACCTCTGCCCTAGAGCATGCATACTTTGCATACTCATTTAATCTACGTTTACTTCAATATAAAAGGTTTTAAATTAGTTAAATTTATTGGTAACAACTTTAACATTCTATGCATATGTAACTAACTTGCTATGTAGGTACAGTTGGTTTTATCGAATGTAATAAGTTCAGACGTTCAGCGTAAGGTAATTAAATAAATTAAATACTATGAAATCAGCGATGTTAGGTGTCCTGTAGAATAATGATGAAAGAAGTAAGGATTAAATAAATAATAATACCGTAATAATATAAACAACATTTTAATAATTTTAATAATATTTGTACGCATGTATCGGTGAATTATCACGTTTAAATTGACTAAGTTTTGTTAACCTTTAACAGTTATTAAATTATTAAATATTTATGATTGATTACAATGAAGGAATTTTTTATTTAATAAAAAAAATGTACATGACGTGCATACCAAATAATCTGTAGTATTATTAGTATTAATAGCGCAACGGTTTGATAACACATTTTCCAGTAAAATCAGCGTTTTTTTTTTTTTGTTTTTTTTTTTTAATATCAATAAAACTTGTGCGATGAATGTTCGTACGGATGAAGTGACTTGTGATGATGACGATGATAATCGGTGGTGTCAGCGTACTCGCCGTGGTAATTGGGTGCGTCGATCTTTTTGACAACAGCGTTGAAACCGTGTTCGTGGTCAGCGGTGTACTCGACCACGCGGGTGGATCCATCGGGTTCTACGAGACGGTACGATCCTTTGACGTTACCATGTCCGTCACTCACCTCGTGTTGGCTCTTGATGTCATGTGTGTGAAGATCTCTCACACCGTACTCGAAATTATATGGCTTAGATGCATAATCGTAGTGATCAGCGCTGTAACTTTTGTACTCAGTGGGTTGGTATGCAACGGTTAAATGCCCAAATAAAGCGGCAAACATTATAATCTGGAATGATCAATTTTCAAATTTTTATTCAGTTGACAATATATAATCATATAGTATAGGTACAAGTGCGTATTACTGCGTGAATAAAAATAGTATTATTAAAGACAATATAATATATATTTTTTTTGCTTAAACACACCGACTGTCTACATTATAGATTACCCATGAAAATCGATTATATTATTTTCAACATAAAATTTTTTATTAACATTTCGTATTAATTATTAAACTTGATTTAGTTTACAAAATGACACGAAAACGAGAAAAAACTTTTAATTAGTTAAATATTAATAATAAATTAATAACTATAGGTACATTATTTATCATATTAGGTATATTTCAATTAAGAATTTTTTAATAGTGAGTAAGTAGATAATAATTATATATCATAATGATTTCAGTCTAATCTAGTTTGGTTACATCTACGATCTACCTATATGTCATAGTTATCAGGTTTGATTTTAATTTAATAAAACATATATAATTATATTAATATCATTAAAAAACGGAATTAAGATACTATGTGTAACATTTAACCCTAAGGTGTATTACATTAACCCTAGAGTCTAGGACGATTATAACTTTTTTTTTTTTTATAATTATTTATTGTTAATATTGATATTTAAGCAGCTATAGCAATATAATTAAATAGTTATCATGTTCCTTTATCAAATGACAACGTTAAAAATCAAAGACATGTACAACAATTTCTTAAAAATAGAAAAAAGTGTAAAATGTTACGTTTGCCCCCGATCTTCTATTGGGTTAGACTACTTGATTATGGTATTTGTAGAATATTATTTCATGAATATAATATGTATATGAAAAATAAATAAAATATTTATAAGTATATTTCATACAGTAAAACATTGTCAAAATAAAAATTCTAATTGTATTTATTTAAAATGACTAATGAGTAAATATTAAGTGCGTATACGACTATACAATTTAATCTTACCTTTATAGCCATTTTGAATATGTTGTAGATTATACACTTAAACAAAACGCGACGTTTGAAAATAAATTTTGTTTTATAAAAAAATAATTTAACTGATAATAATTGGAACTTTGTTTTTGGTATTTATACTGTAGAATAGTTATAGAAATCCCTACTTTATTAGATTGTTTACATAGATAAATTAAGTAAGGAATTGTTCAAATTACATCAACTCATTAAAAATAATAATATTTATACACGAAATGTCCATCTTTATAATTATTACGGACAATATAATTACATAATTAATTATACTTTTAAACATAAAAAACGTTACGAAAAATTAATGCATAAACTTATTACAATATCATAAAGATATATTTCAACTTACCTATAGGCTATAGCATATATAATATAATAAATAATAATATATGAATACCATAATTATTTGTTAATTTTATAACTAAGTTAAAATAATATTGGCCTAAATGGCTTAATCAGATTTTACAATAATTTTATAACAAACATACTATGTACAAAAATAAATAATTGTATAATTTTATTATTTTTTTAGAAATAATTTACACATACGTTTAGAAGGAATAGTTCAACTAATTATCACGTGGATTTTCTTAAAAGCTTAACTGTCTGCTGTCTGATTAATTTTGAAAACACTTTTGATAAAATATTATTGTACTGATACTGTTTAATATAAAAATATAATATATCTTATTTAGGTTGACCACTCTACGAATAGTACGAATACATATGATCAAATCAAATATAGTTAACTCTAAATTATTTGCAAAATTAGATGGCGTTGTAACCATATTATGGATAATCCAGCAAAATCAAGCCGAAAATTAACGGAAAAATGCTTTTAACATTATTTTATTACATTTTTATTATACATATATTATATATGTGTGTTATATATATATTATACATATGAAGAATTTTTATCGTGCAGGTATACCTACTACATCATTTCTATATGTTTCTTAAAATAATTCGGTCTCTTGGAGAACCACGGAAAATCAAGAGAACTGAATACATTCATAAATATAACTATATAATAACTCATCAGTTTAGTATAATATATTATAATTATTTTAAACTTTAATGTAGGTATGCGTTTGACCTGATCGGAACTTTGCTCGTTGAGCGCTTCAATAATCCTACATTGCCACACTTACACATTTGTGTATCGTGTAATATGTACTTATGTATACCTACAATGTAAGAACATACTGTAGGAAGAGATTGATATTAGTTCAAATATTAACTTATTTTGTGAGTTTGTGTAATAGTATCTATATACGTTCTATTTGATCGGCGTATACGATATATCTATAGGTACCTATGTTGCATAATATACGTAATACGTACGTATACCGTGTGTTCATCAATCTAGGGAACACTGAATTTCTCGGCCGGATTAAATTGGAACAAATCGAATTTTTTTTTTGTAAGCTAGTGGTATATAAATACACATTTATAGATCAATTTCAAAATTTTTATCAACTTGGTACGCGCATGCGCAATAAAAATATTATTTTTTTAATAGCAACACTTATTTTGAACACCATAGGTATTCGGTAATCGGTAGGCTTAATTTTTTTAAGTAATTCTGATGTATCGACTATGATTCTACATTAAAAATTGACTAAATAAAAGCCATTTCTTTTTTAATAAATAAATACATTTTTACGATTAATTAAAGTGCATAAAATCATTTATAATTATTTGTTATTGGTTACTTTTTGAATTTTTTAAATGTTTTAACGTATTTATTTTTTTTATACCTATATATTATGTAAATCTTGTGTATAACACGTATGAAAAAAAAAAATACGTAAAAACATTAAAAAAGTAACCATTCCTTTATAGTTGTTTAACTATAAAGATAGGAAATATTCAAAAATATAATTTTTTTAGAAAAATGTTTATTTTATTTCGCCTGGAAATAAAAAACGCAGTTGTTATCTGTTTACACATTGAATCACTTGCACAACACTAGTTTTGCACAACAAGTTATGATGAGTTATAAACTATAAATATACAAACTTAAAGTAATAAGGTATTTAGGATAAGTAAATTTTAATGTGAACATGTTGGTGTATTTTCTCTACTAAATTGAAACGAATAAATTTATTATCATAAAAATAAACAGTGTTAATTATATTTTTATATGATTTAATATAAAATTAATTTACTTGTTATGATAATACATATATGTGTAATTACAATCTACTCGTCAGAATTTTTATGCCATGTGCCCGTAAGCTCATTATACTATGACAACAATACGATTCTTGAGATTCTTCTTTAAATATTAAGCTGTGTACAAGATCATAAGATTTTGCAAATACATATTCATTTTTATTAAATAAAATATGTATTTAGGTATTTTTAAAAAAAATTAAAGAAACCTTTGCATGTAAGTTTTACAATTATTTATTCCTAAGTTTTGACTAGATAAATGAAATGTAAAACTTAATTTTAGTAAGTATATTAATATTATATTATGACGAGGGCAGGGATTTTGATGCAAATGTATCTTTTTTTTTTGGTGTTTTGAAACGATAGTCCTTATTTATAAAATATATTTTGGTGACACTGATTATTTTGAAATTGTTTAACAAAATTAACTTTAAATACACTTATAGGACATTTTCCACAATTTGTTCATAAAATGAATGAAAACTGTTGCGATTAACAAGAGACTTTCAGCAAACTGCCGACATATGTATAAATAATAAATTATATAGTACAAGTTATCGTCGATACCAATTTTTTAAATTATATTCTGCTAGAATGAATGATTAAGAAAATAGAAATATAACAGAACTGAACAAGCAACAATTAACAATAACGAAAAAAAAATACACTACTCATTTTAATGTTTATTAATTATTATAAATTTTTTTCAATTTTTAAACTATGATAAATATAATTTATATGCATTTTTATACTGCATTTTTTTAGAGAATTTTGCTTTTCTTTAAGGGCGTATTTTTGAGATTTTTTAGTGCATTAAGATTCCATCCTTAATTATAACAATTCTTATTTTCTGTTCATTTTGTATTATTATTTGATTTATTTTGGCTGAATAGATAATTATTAATTGAATAAATAAATAATTAAAAACCTATTAATTGCTATTGTCAACCATATAATGTTGAAATAATAAATACGTTTGAGATAGCAGTCTAACAGTTCGCTTTTAGAATCGTTTAAAGCAGCATATAGAACAATCCATTCTATTCTCTATAAACTTTATCTTTCGTAAATACATCCCATAAATAAACCATGCTGCAACCTGTCAACGGACAAACATCAAAAGTTTTGGAAAATCAAAAACGCTCAAGCTTTATAAATAAAATATATTCTAGTTCCTTGCCGAACATCAAATGTATTACTACTGACTGTGATGGTAATAAAGATGAGCAAGCCGCAGTTTCGGTGCAATCGACCCTTAAAGCATATCCAGTAAAATATGAGCCGATTGTATTAGCAAACTACGCCGGGCCTCAAATGAGGCGTATGATTGCTATAGTCAATCCAGCAATGATGGCTTCAGCCGAGGAAGATAAGATTCCACCACCTCATTCCTCATCGGCGTTAGAGCAGGCAGGTTTCGGATGACAATAATATCAAAAGCCCGTCGGAACCGGATGTGGCAAAGTCCGATGTCTCCGCT
Source organism: Melanaphis sacchari (assembly GCF_002803265.2). Classification (NCBI taxonomy): domain Eukaryota; kingdom Metazoa; phylum Arthropoda; class Insecta; order Hemiptera; family Aphididae; genus Melanaphis; species Melanaphis sacchari. The sequence continues at coordinate 2,447,892 of NW_020270420.1, forward strand.
CCGTCTGCTAGAAGATGTATAATGTCAATGCCAAACATTAAAATAACTTTTACAACCAAAGTAATTGAAAGAGAGTGCACCTCGGTGGACATTTTGGAAGACATTCCAACTGGCACATCAAAGGAAGGGATCGAGTCTGTCGTGTATAAAGCTAAAAAATGTCGCCGTTCCTTATGGAAACAAACTAAAAAAAAATTTTCGCCGTTTATTTTGCTGCGCATAATGCAGTTTGTTACCTATTATTTATTTAATTAAAATTTAACGGATAATACTTAATATTGTTTAGTCATATTATGATAGCTAGTAGATATTAAAAATTTTGTTTGACATAAATAAAAATTTTTGTTGTGTTATTTTATCGGTTATTTGTTCGTTCTATTCAGAGACTAAAATTGTGTATAGTACGAAATGCCAAGTATGTACTTTTTTTACAATTTGTTCTCCATTAATTGAAAAACTATTGTTCGGAAATGATTAAGAAATTGAATGTATCAAAATCGGGAAAACTGTACCAACCCCTATTGTATAATATCATCTATGTTATCAATATTTTGATTATTTGTTTACTTTCTTATATTACTCACGAATATTGCTATTTTTAGAATTTTAATTGTATTTTAAAAACACCGATTAATCTTACAGTATACACTATACAGTATACCTAGTATTATGATTAATGTATGATAAAATAATCTTTGATTAAACTAATAACCATCAGTTTACGACGATCTATGAATCTATGACTCAAGATTTTGTTTTGATTAATATTTAATTAATTTACGTTTATATTTTATTTATTATTAGTTCTAAAATATTAATGATACATGAGTGGCTAATAAAAAAAAAAAAATTTGAACCAGCAACATCTACTGTTACAACTCATTACAACCATACTAATTTTGACATGCCTGTAGAGCATACTAGAGTTGAAAATAATATAAAAAATAAAATTAATACTTGTTTTGAAAAAGTTAGTTAAAAAGAAAGAGTCTCTCGCGGTAACTCCAAGTTGAATATAAAAAAGTGTGTAATACAAAAAATATACGTTTATTCTCTGGTTCTTTTATAAAATATGACAAAAATGTAGTAAGTTAAATCTCCTTAAAAGTCTTTTGTGTTTAATAGGTACGTTTGTATCACAATCATTTCAAACATCTACGATCTACCGATCGCAATGATTTAGTCACTTTTCTCCGATAAGTGGAATGTTAACAACAAGTTTTTCAAAAGAAAATTTTTATTTGAAATTAAAAATGTATGTTGTGGTTTCAAAAAGTAAAAAGCTTCACTAACCAATAATAAATAATTATAAATGATTTTACGTACTTTAATGAATCGTAAAAATATATTTATTTATTAAAAAAGAAATGGCTTTTACTTAGTCAACTTTTAATTTAGAACCATAGACCATAGACCATAGTCGATACACCAAAATCACTTTAAAAAAATAGGTCTATCCAAGTATGATGTTCAAAATAGGTGTTGCTATTTAAAAAAAATAAAATAATAATTTTATTGTACATGCACATACCCCGAAATGATAAAAATTTTGAAATTGATCTATAAATGTGTATTTATATACCACTATAGCTTGTAAAAAAAATTTCGATTTATTCCAATTTAATTCAGCCGATAAATTCAGCGTTCCCTAAATTAGTAAACACACGGTATATAAGAGAGAAATACAATTTTTTTTTATTGTTTTACTATAGGTGTATGGTGTATTGTATATTAACAATATTGGGAATATAAAAATGTATTTATTATATTGTTTTATTTACTTAACTTTTTGCACATCTTTTGTTAATCAGAAATGTTTAAATTTTCAAGATTGTTATTGTTTTTATTGTGTAAATGAAAATATCTTAATTTTACCTAAATTATTATGAATAGGTACTTACAAAAAATAAATAAAGTTTCCAAGATTTTGAAAATGTTAGATATTTTCTTTTTGTGTCCATACAAAATCATTGCGTACAGAAATTATTGTTCCATGATACTAATGATGAAATTACTAATAACAATTCAAAATTTCAAATACATAGGTATAATAAATTATATAATATATATTATACTAATCAGATGTTACCGTTGGTAATATGTTGTATTAGTATACCACGAATTAAGAATTAAAATAATTAAAAACAGCTATAATCGCTAATTAGCTAGGTACATTCACTGTTTTTATTAAGGTACATACTACATATTATTATATTAAACCGTGGTTATATTTAATGTTTACATATAAATTATATAACTATTTTATACCATGGTTAGTTCTTTTTAATGACCGATGAGTATTGAGTAAGTAAGTACCAAATATCCATAATCCATATGTCCGTATAGTAGCAAACTAGCAAACTATATAGTAAATATTATAGCTATAGCCTCAGGCCTATAATATGCTAATCAACTGTAACTTGATTAACTTGTGTTCTACACTTCTACGTAGTACATAGGTATTATTACCTATATCATATCTAATATTAGGTACAAAACTACGGAATATAAATGTATTAATATTATTAATAATAGACAATAATTATTTATTAGTGTAATATATTCATTCAAAAGCGTAATACTTAGCTCAAAGGACTTAGCTAATACTTATTTTATTTTGTTAAACCTTTACGTCTTGAACAATGGAGAAGTCGCTTGAAAAAAGTTGCAAGAAATCGTTATTTGATACTTTTCTAGAAGAAATAAAAAATGAAGAGTTAGAATCTAATAATCCAAATAATGAAACATCTATCGAAAATACGATAAGCATGGATGATGAGAATTCTTCAATTAATAACCAAGACAATGTTTTGAATGAACATAATAACTGTGATATTATTGTAAAGTACCTACTTTAAAACAATATAACTATTACACAAAATATAAAGAATATTTTTGATTTTATAATAGCTTAAAGCATTTGATGATGCATTTGAAACAATTTATGGCAATAATGAAGTGAGCTTTATTCATATCCAGAAAATATCTGAAGAACTTCAAGAAAATTGTATACATATGATAAATACAATTAAAACCCAAAGTGAATCAAGTAAGTACTATCTAATGTCATTAAATATTTTAACTTTAAATTAAATTTTATTAGGTACCTATATTACATTTAATTACCTATTATTGACTATTACAAATTAATACTTCCAGGAAGCCGTGTATATTGCTGTATGCTTATATACATGTATACTTCTACAATTACACAGTGTCAAGCTGACCACCATGAGTGCTAGACCATGAACATAGCAGAAGTCTCTTGCTATGTTTGGGTGGTTCAGTAGTTGCATAGGTCCTATAAGCTCTAAAATTTATAAAATATTACCATGCAATTACTGTCTTGTGCATGTTTATTTTAGCATAAATAATAAATAATAATGTATTTGTTTATCATCCATTTGATTAAGTAAATTTAATATTTTAATATTTATATTTTTTATACCTACTTAATATTAAATATCAAGTTAATTTAATATTATATTTTTAATATTTACTTTTTTATACATTAAGTACAGAGATTTTAGTATTTTTAATCCATAAAATACTTTGTTATTACTGCTGTAAATATGGCTTATCAATTTTACCGTGAAATCCAAAATAATTTTTAGAAATTTTATTAATTAGTGTTTTACAACTTATATTAACATTGAAAGAGATTCAATAGGAATCAAGGTACAATTAAATATCAAAAAGTATAGGATCCCTTAAAAAAATTCTCTAGAAGCTTTTAATATGTCAGTTATCTTCTATAATTTTAAATTAGGTGTTTTACTTTTAGATTAGGTACCCTAAAATCACAAAAAAAAAAACGATTTTACATGATTGTATTTTTTTTGTTGCATATGGGTTTGAAAAAGAAACAAATATTGTTCTGATATCCTCTTGAGATTTATTTTTGGTTTTATTTAATAAAATCCTGTTTAGTTGTTTATATTAAAGATAAATTAATTTAAGTACATGTGATAATCCTATTGTCTTCTATTCTCCATTATATTTATTTTTTATTATATAAAATAATCCTTGTTTGTATGTTTCTCTTATTTGTGTTCACCTCATACATTTTTTCTAATTTAAATAAATTGTTCACACTTTTTTTGTTTTTTCAAGTTGAAATTGAAAAGTCTAAATATAATTTATTAGAAAAAAAATCTGCTACTACTATAAATAAGTTACAATTGGAAGTCACAAAACTAAATTTGCAACTCAAACAACAATCTTCATTTAGTTCTATTGTTGGATCTACACTATGTTATTATTTGTGGAAAACAACTCAAATATCTTCAGTAGTTGATATGGTTTTACAAAAAGTAATTATAAGAATTAAAAATATAACTTTTATAAATTTGCATACAGTACATGTACAATTTTATCATAGGCGCAAAAGGCTCAAATTTTTTATTCATTTCCTATTTGCGCCAATTTGCTCTGTCCGTATTTACTCATAGTAATATTTACATTTGAAATATTTTAGGATAACATAACAAATATGGCTAAATTTATTACTAATATACTTAGTTCTTTTATTAAAACATATAATACACAGATGCCATCAATAAAAACAAATGAGGCACAATTTGTGTTACATATTTTGAAAATAATAGCTAATCTAACAATCACAAAAAGTGGTTGTCACTTTTTTTCACAAATAAATGATGGAATTAATATTATTAATCTTATTGTGGCTTTGGTGTTGTGTACACCTCCTGATACATTAAAAAAGTAAATATAATAACTTTTATTACTTTTCTTGCATACAAAATTAATGTATAAAGACTTACACTTTACATTGTTAAAAAATATTTTTTCTTTAGAAGTGCTTATACGATATTGTATAATGTAAGTATTAAATTTAATGGATACTTGCTTATGAAAAACAATCAACTCTTACAAACATTACTAAATGATATCAAAGTAGCACCTACTAAGGACAACAACATAATACTGTTATCTTTAAATTTGCTACTTTCTTTAACTAGAAAAATGGATAAGTCAATGTATATGATTTTTAAAAATGAAGTAAGTATTATCTAATTATAGACATATTTATAATGTATAAATTATAGTAAAATATATTTAAAATAAAAATAATGGCGTCAATTATACCTCAAAAGTTAAAACATAGTATCATAAAATTATTTATTATAGTTTTATTTTATTTATTTTACTGATTGTAAATGTTAAAATAATGCATAATTTTGCTTGTTCAATTCTTTATGTTCCAAATACTTGAAATACTATCCAAATATTGAAATATCTAATGATGGTATTAATTTATATTTAACAAACAATAGTTTACTAATAGATAATTTCAGTATCTACCTATTAGAATTGATTACTAGGTATGTTTTATACTTAGATAAATTTACAAGAAATACTCAAGTTTACAAAATATACAGAGACAGAATTAACAGCCAGAAAAATCCTTGATAACATTAATATTGCTAGTGAAAAATTTAATAAGTCTGAATAAATATTTGATAAATGTAAAATATTTTTTTTTACAGACATCTAATTTATTTATATCTAAATTTATTACCTGTTATAATTTATATCTCGTGTGGTCAGTTTTCAAACAATTGATATTTATGTACTCAATTTTGTTTAAATATTAAAATATTTAATAAATAAATAATTTAATTTGATTGATAAATATTTGAAAGAAATGTATAAAAGGGGCAATGAAAATTTATTTAGGTACATATAATATATATTGAATAAATAGTTAATATTGTTTTATTTAAATTTTAAATGTATTGCAATTTTGAAAAAAATGTTTCACGTTTGAAGCATCTAGATAAGTCATTGTATAAGTATAAGGTTATATTGATAGTTGTTGTTTACCTATCAGTTTGGCATAAACAATGTACTTTCATATTATAATCATGTTTATACATTTTTTAACAACAGATTAGAATCTTAACATTTTCTAAAAAACCAAAGTATCAAATTAAATTTAATAAAAACCATCTAGTCTTAAATCCATTTTTTAAATCATATTTACGACTTCCAAATGAACCACTAAAATGCATAACATTACCTTGAGTTTTTAGTAACTTTTAATAGTTAAATAAATTTTCTTGAGAAGAAATTAGAACTAGACATAAAAATATTTGTTTCTGACAAGCAGTGATAAAATCATATTTTATAATAATAAGTACAAAATTAATAACAAAACATTTATTATTTATTATAATTACTAAATACTTGAATAATTCATCTTCAAGCAAAACATTCCCTTATGTTGAAATTGCTTTAGAAACTTTATAATACAGTTAAAACAAAGAAATATGGCATCTGATTCGTTTTGAATAATATTTATTGTTGATTAATTAAACAATATTCTAATAATGTAGAGATTTGTATTGTCTTGATAAATGAGTTATTGTAAACATAACATAATGGTTTTGGTATAATTATAAATGTAAATAAAATCTCAGCTTCTGTAAAAAATGTATCAAATATCATTTTGAAGAAAAAAAATAATGAAATATAATTGACCAAAAGTAATAATGGTTATTGATACTATCTATACACACACGAAACACAACTATTGAAGAAATCATCTTACAGAAATAAATTAAGAACAATAGTAACACTGAAAAAATCTAAAAAAATACTTTTCAAATCATTTATAGTTTGTAAGTTTCATTTTAATAAACATATCATAGAATTAATAATATTATATATATATATATAACATATTATAATAGTATTAAAAATTTTTTAATCATGTTTCTAATGAAATTTTAAAAATTGTCTGTTCTATAATTTGAGCTTAGTATGGGGATAGCAGATGTAAACAATTTGGATTTTAAGACGAATCAATACAATTTACAATACTGTAATCAAATTTATAAAAATAAAACATTACACTACCATGGTCATGTTTCTAGGTGATGCTATTAATAAATGTTTACTCTGTAGTCATTACTAGATATTTCATAAAATTATTAGTGATTCTGATCCATTTGATCTTTTTGATTTTTATCACAATGACAGTGTCATTTTCTCATTTTTCTCAAAATCTAAAAAGAAATATGTGTAAATACATATCTGTAAAATTGTATAATTTTGTAAATTTTATAATACTAACTAAAAGAAAAATTCAACTTTTTATAATAATATTGTATATAATTATACTCATAATTTTAATTGTACTTAAACTTCAATATTAACATTTAAGAATACATATATTTGTATTAACAAAAAATTGTGTCATCTATCTGACTTGTACAAATTAATAGTATAATGGTAACACAAAAAACTTAAACTTAATTATGAGTTTGTATAAAAAGTATTCTTAAAAATACATTACTTTAAACTAAATGATTAAAAAGAACATTTAAATGATAAAAATTAAATTTCTTTTCATTTTATACATCAATATTATAAAAAAGATTAAATTTAACAAAAATAAATAACTATGAAAGTATAGGAAGTTTTAATATAATAGCATTATCACAGACATTCATGCTCTGAGGTCAATCTTAATGACAGTACGTCCAACATGAGTTATCAAAACCAGGACATACTTTACTCGATTGCATCATTGATGAAGAAGACCAGGCAAATCAGCTAAAGTCGGAATAAATACACGCCTGGATTCATCAATGGCACCTCGACACAGTGGACAAGTTTCACAACGTTTAACACATGTTCCACAAGCAATAACATGACCACATGGAAAAAACACATGATCAATGGTGGCATCCATACAAATTCTACATGTAAGAGCATCAATGAGTTTGGCCAGTTTGTAACTATCTTGTGAAGTAGCAGGCTCAGGTTCAGGTGAACTCAACACTACTGTAGAGCTGGATGGTGTGACTTTGTTTTGCTTTTCATAAAGAGCACGACGCGCATTATCATGCACTTCACGACAAGTCCTCTGTATGTCGAACACATATTTCTTCCCTAATGGTGAATCTTCATTAAATATAGATATAATAGTACCCTGAAAATAAAATTGTGACATTAACAACAGTTATGTAACATTATTGCATTTAGAAATTATTAAAGGTCAGCTTTAAACAGAAGAACATTTAAATATATTTGCAATTGCATTTGATTAAACACTTTTACATGTTCATTGTTTATATTCAAGTTTAGATGAAAAAAAATGATAGAATGTTATGATAACAAAAGGTGTTTACATGATTAGCTTCATTTTTTTTTACAATTCATAAAAAAAATTTAATAATTACCTTGAGATCTCTAATATATTGTGATGTAACGGCACCTCTGACAGTTTCACAACTATAGAATGCATGCTTCTCTGTCAGTGCTCTATAAAGAGTATTTGCACCCAGACTAGATTCTAATTTCAATACAATTAGTGTTTCAGAATGTTCAACACCTGCCAAGTACCACATCTCAAATACACGGCGATGGCTAGCAGCACTACGGATCGCAGTATAAGGAATCCTAAAAAAAAAATACATTGTACAACATTAAACAATATTAATAAAAAAAATTATATTGAAACAGTATACAATAATTTTGAAATAGAAAGAATGAGTTCAATGTGTGAATATTCACAAAACTCTTTACAGTTGATATGGTCAGTTCTAATACTTACATTTGTTTTTCATGATCAGGTTGATCTGGGTGTTCTAGACTAATACCATGAGGTCCAACTCCCACCAATACTGAAGAACCATTAGTTGTTCTACCTTCAAATACCTCTTCACCAAAGTTTTGTAGACCAGAAACTTCTTTGATTAACCAATATTCAGCAGTTGTTTGTTTCATACCCTTAAAAGATAACAATACATTTATAGAATTTAGAATTAATAAAAATATACCACACATACTTTCATTTCAATCTGAAGACTTTGAATTTGATCAACTATGAACTCATCATCATCTTTAGATACACCCAAATGTTCACACCAATAGGCGAAAAACTGTACAAGAGCAACCGAATCATCGCAATCACCGAATTCTGCCTGTGCCAATAATGCAATAGTTTTACATATTGCTTGGCTATCTGTTGGTCTTAAACGTCCTTCACAAAGCTCTAACTTGGCATGCAAATAAAACTGATGACTATAACAAAATAATGATAAAAATAAATAAACTGATATTTTATAATTAATTGTAATAATTGTAATAATTGTAACATTTGATTTCAAAATATTTTTGAATAAATTTTAATTAGTATAATTTATTTTCAACATTATTATTTAACATTAATTATTAATAGTTAGTACCTATTTAATAATTTAAATTTACTTTATCAAGATACATTATTTTTTATATATTTAATACTTAATAGGTACTCTTATATTGTATAATATTATGTATTATTCACCAACTACAAACACTATATAAAATCATAATTAGGCCTATTGTATTTATTAGTTGAATAATAACCAAAAACTAGTGAAAATTGTTTTTATTTTATCTATGCTCAATTATAGAATCACGAGGAAAAAATCAAAAGAAAAAGGACTTACAAATATGGCTTATGTAAAATGTATTAATACAGAACGTATAGATTAAACAGTATTATAAGTTAAATCGTACTTTAAAATTAGAGATTTACGTAATTATGTTTTTATTTATGAAAAAACTTCAGTTACAAAAATCAACAAAACGAGATTAAATAAAAATAAAAATTGAGAAGTCGGAACAATGAAAAAGAAGGTTTGTAATTTATACCTTAACAACTTAATACACCTTTCTAATACACCAATCTAGTATCTAATATTTTTAAGTTTTAACATAAAAGTTTAAACTGTTTCAGTATAGGTACTTGTGTTTGTTTTATATAAAATAAATTATTTAGGTAATGATATATATACTTGGTATTATTTAAAATATAATACACAATATTATAATAAACATTATTTTTTTACCACGGAAGAAGGTACTGATTATTGAAACATGTGTATATATGACAAGAATTTGTCACCAAAAACTTGGATGGTCAGTGGTCACCAGGCGATGCTTGACCTCAGAACACGTTAGCGACTGAGGCCAACCACTATACCACATCAGATCACAAAAACATTATAATTACAATCAGAGATAATGAATGCTTTATTTCGTGGTAAAAAATGTGCTAAAATCAAAAGGTTCTAATTTTAACGTAGGCTTATTTTTTTAGGTAATAGCTTTTTCATTCCAGAGACCCCTATAACATTAATTATAATTTATGGAGAATGGTAATGCTTAAAAATGCTTACAAAATAAGCAATTTAATAGACGATGATGATAAAGGTGAGGCAAATGCAAATAGGTGGTGACCCAATATAGCTAATACTTTTTTTAATTTCCATTTCCATAGATACTAGTAAAACGATAATAATAATAATTATTATTATTATATCATTCAAGGACAAACCTATATACTTAAAACAAACAAGTTATTGCTATAGAATATATAAATGATAAATGGCCCATACTCATATATTTTAAACAAAACCAAGAAATATTTTTTTTTCTATGTACAAAACGTTTGAATAACATATGTTGCGAATTTACGGAAAAACTAATTAGTAAATCTCTAAATTAGCTGTTACAACTTATATTTTATACTTTTGTTACAAGTCGATTTATGCCTTATGAAGTCATGAACATTGATCATTAAATTATGCATTTTTGTTTTTATTTTACCGATAAAACATTTAGAAAAAACCATCTAAATGTATTAAAATGTTGAACTGTCTTTAGTATCAAAACATTGAAGTTTTCTTAGATAGTAGTGTAAACATGTATTATAAATAATAAAAATATATTGTGAAACATAATTCTTTTATATCCATGAACCTAAACCGGTTTTACCGAATTGCATAAACTGCCCAAATATTCACAAATCTTCTAAGATTTAAAATTAATTATATTTTAAAAAATTCGAAATTATAATACGACCACAAGCCCACATAACAGTGTGATAAACAGAATATTGAGACTCAGTATTCCAGTATATTTGAAACAAGTATACTCGTATAATTAAAAATTATAGTATCTATGATTAACTTTTACATATTGTCTATTGATACCTAATATTATTTTATTTTATGCAGGTTTTTTAAAATAAATTTTCCAGAAGTAATCACAATAGCAGTTATTCTAAATATTATAAAAATTTAAAAACCGTAAAAATATACCATTAAAAATCTTTTTTTAATTAGCTTATTAGTTTCTTACTCATAATAAGAAAAAAAATGATGTGATTAAAACACGCAAACACGCTACGGATATACATTCTATTAATATTCTTGGTAATTCAAAGTTAAATATTTCATAGTTCTGAGAACAATTAAAATAGATTTAAACTATCTACTATATAATAATTGACTGCATATCATTTTTAAAAAAAGGATTATGAATCACTATTGTCATTGTGTGCAATAAGTCTAATATCGTCACTTCCAGAATTTGTATCGTAATAATCTAAAAGCCATGAACTATGTTATTATACTCGTACCTACTCTTTAATTACACATATGACTTAATAAATTCATCAAAACATTTTATTTGAGATACTATGTCTCTAAATTGTAAAATAAAAATAAAAACGCATATTAATATTTTTCATAATTGAATAATGACATTTATCTATACGTACGCATTTTAAATTTGATAATGGAAGCAATTAATTCACACGTGTTTATATTTTAGACGAAAAACAAAACAATTATACATTTATTGAATTATGAAGCCATTAATCAACAAAATCAGTTAAAATGACGTAAAAAGAATTATATTAATAAGCGTCATAATGTTTGTTCAAATAAATCCGAGATTGATTATAATATAATTTTTAACCAAACTAGCATCATATTCATATAGGCGGCACTTATATTTTTTTCATCTATGCATCATTTGACCTTAACTCGCAAGTAAGACCATGAAACAATTTTTATTTGTGTAATACCTGATGAATACGGAAATTAACAATACGATCAATAGAAACTAATATAATATAAAAAGTAATGATACTTTTCCTCATCTAAAAATATAATGAGTATTTTAATTTGAAATTCATAAATTAATTATAAACTTTTCTCCAAATACTCATGAAATGTTATTGAACAATAAAAATAAGTTTAATATAAACATAATATGATTAATTAGTTATGTACTAAACTAAAAGTACCTAATTAATTCTTTATTTCTTTGAATTTGACAAGGAAAATTTGTTAACAAAATATTTAATTCTTAATATGATGAATTAAAATAATGAATCGTTGTCAAATACGTGTAATAAAACGTAGAATCTTGATATATATAAAAAATATTTACCTTTCAAAGACATATGATGTTCATGTGGTACCAAAAAGTGGGATTTAGAGGAAATTATTTAGTATATTAAATGTTACATAACATCGTACCTAGTGGGAGTTAGGGTTCAAATCCTCTTACAAAATTTTATCGGATTATATAAACTTAGGAATTTAAAATAAATTTCTTTTATTGTTTTTATATTTCATAACTTATCTACCCCTTCCTGGAAAGATGGTTTTAAGTATAACCTTGAAATTCTATTTACTTATAAGGTTGTAAACAACATACATTCAACATTTGAATAAATTATTTAGAAAATAAATTGAATATTAATCTTAATTGTGATGTTATTTACTAACTTTTAAGAGTCAAAATAATAATTAATGTATTTGTAATTCAAAGTGCGTAATTGTAAATAGTGCAAATTCCCAATAGTTCGAAAATTGATAAAATATAAATAATTAAAATGTGTATAAAAACATATGTATAAATTATTTTAATAATCATTTTCTTGATATATATATATAAAAAGAAAAAATATAAGATAAAAACTAGATATTTTAGATAGTAATAAAATTAAAGTGTTGAATAGAAATAAAACAGTAACAATTTAAAAATACCTACCCAATAAGTTCTAAAAAAAATTATTCAATTATTAGTAATCTATTTTTAATGCATAGCTTGAGGAATTTTAACATTCATAACTTAAAAGGATCATCAATAAAAATACATTTAAAATATAACATTGCTGCAATGGGCTATACTAGTAAATAAATAACTCATTAACTATTGCATTTTGAGAAAGGAATAATGATAAAATGTTATAAATCAATGCTTTTATATATAAAAAAAAAAAAAGATTAAAATCTTAACCGTAATCAACAAAAATAATTTCATAATTAATAAGTTATTAAAATATTGAAGTATACAATCCATTATTTAAACTATATTTTAATGTAATTGACTGATCATTATGGAAATAATTTTCTAATATAAAATTGACAGTGTTTTATAAGCCTGGAAAATTAATTATTTTACCGTCTACGAAATAAGAATAGAGATTAATACTACAAAAAAATTTTCTGTGTATTTCCGGGCATTATGAACAACGAATGACGTTCGAAATAACTACCTATAACCTATATGATGACCTATTATAAGACCTTTGTAGTTAATATTGACAATGAATTGTCGTGATAGATTTAAATAATTGAATAATTTAATAGTATTCTTCAATAAACGTATAATAAATTTCGTTGCATGATGATTGATGAGATACAAAAAATATTTCATATTAGTTGAATTTATTTAATTTAATTTTCGTAGATAAATAAAATTATTATGTTAAAAACATAATATGACAACAAAAAAACTAACGACTCTATTAAATAAATGTTGGAGTATGCCAAGCTGAAGGTTCTGATGAATGTCTACACCGATATAAAATTATTTTACCACATTTGTTGATAGTTAAACAATATACATAGATTCCGTGCAGCACGTCACGTGCGCCACAACATGAACAAGTAGTATAAATACTCATTTTAACAGAAGAGAAGATAGTACAAGTAGTATAACTAGAGTTAAACATATTTTTATCTGCATTGTGGTTATAATACACACCTACATCTAAAAGCAACATACAAAAAATAAAATAAAATATTCATGACTAAACAATTAACCGAGGTAGGTAAGTATAATTACTTAAGTCCAATAAAAAAACATAAAAAGACTAACATTTTGTATTCTTATCAATAGATGATAAGCATGAACATTTTTTAAGTCCTTGAATAAACAGTATAAATATTAGCTTGTTAAAATAAGTAAAAATTTAATAAATAATCATATTAAATAGATAATAGATTTTAATTGCATCGGTAAAAATAGTTATTTAAATAAATATATCATATCGTTCATTTTTACTAATTTTGATAACTGAATATTTTTAATTGTATTTCAACATCAAAATTATTATATTTTTCATATAAATTTAATTTATATAAGACCATAGTTGAATGTCGCATGTACTGATGTGCTGTGACGGAAGCATGACGCACAACAATTAATTAACAATAAAGAAACAGGCGATGTTATTGAAGCACGGGACGAGACCCTTGTTTTATAATCATGATGAATGACGTTTCCCGGAGCTTTTGTTTAGTTTACTCTGTGCAATTATTATTTTAACAGAGTATATAATAATATGCCGAAACAAAAATTCGATGTGACAATAAAGATAATATTATAATCACATCACCAGAGCGTGAATAGATAATTCCAAAACCAATTATATTGATTGTGATATAAAAATATTAGAGGTTACTTTTAAAAACGTCATTGACATCAAGAAGTAATATGAGAAATTTGTATCTGCTATAACCCATATACGCATAGTAACAATAGTAAAAATTAAAACAATTTATAAAAACCAATTAAATTGGTAGGTACTAATACCATGTGTATTCGTTGATAAATCAATAATTGCATTATACTCGAGTACATGGTTATTAATGTTATTAACTAAATTTACTCTGTGCGTATTTATTTATCAAATTTCTACATTTAAAGGTCGTTCAACTTATCTTGACATAAATAAAACAGGCTACAATAACTAATACAAAGTCCGATTTTCAAATGTGCCCCTGTAAAATGTAGAATTCAATCAATATTATTAACAACAAATAAATTAAAAAATCAAAAAAATCCATGAGAATAAAAATCGTTTTGCTAGAAAAAAAATTCCCAGTACAAAAAGTAATCAAACTCACTCATAACAGTGTCAAAATAATAATCAACCTCTATTGGATGTGTTAAATTAAATTTTTGCATATTTTTTTGATATTTTTGAACTTTGTAAACAATCTACGAATTATACTAATTAAAATGCATCAATAAAATATTATTTTACACATTATGTTTGTATATTTAACCATAATATCATTATAAATAAGTAATTTACTCAAATATACTTTAGCCAATTTAATTACATTTTACTAAAACACAAAAATTAAAAGTTTATAAACGTTGATAGATTTAATTTAATAAATATAATATGGTATTCTTTTATTTTATATAAATTAGATTATAGATCAGGCATATCAAACTCAAAGTATCAAGTGTGCCAAATATATTTATGTGGGCCACACATAAAAATTTAACAAAATAAATAAATATTTTATACACATTTTTCAATTTTATTCTTTATGTTTACGAACACAACAGATACAATAAAATTAAAAAAGGTTAGCTTATCAAGAGATAAGACAGTAAAATAATGTATAACAAATTAACCATTCTCTAAGAATCCAAGATAGTTGTGACACGGCGTTAATATTTTATTATTATTACTTTTTTTTGTCCATTAATATTGATAACCACGGGCCACAAAAAATGAGCTGAGGACTGCGTGTTTGACATGCCTGTTATAGATCATTAACACATATCTACCGAATACCAATATAAAAAATATTGATTTATAATATAGTTTATTGACTATCTATCCGAGTGCAAGTGCAAGGACAAATCACCTATCAAAATGAAACGATAATACTGCGATACCTACGTCCTAAAATATACCTGATAAAAATGATATGAAGTATTCATATATCTATCTAAAACTAAATTTATCAAGTTAAAAACTTTATCTAATACGATAAATATAAACTAAAGAAACGTAATGATTAATACAAAAATCAATGATTGTGTACAAGGTCAATAACCATAAAATGTAACTAAATAACAATCAATAAATAATATATTGTAAGTAGCATTGAACCCCAAATTACGAAATTTAAGGAACAATCTTTAATAATACTTTATAATAAAATAAAGGAACAAGGCCAACATTTGTTTAAATATATATAAGAACAAATTAAACATTATTTTGACGGCCTTAAAATAATACCATGCAAATTATATGTTAAAATAATATTCACAGTTTGGTCGAGAATATTTCTAAGACTTTCACTTTGCATTGTTATTTTTAGTATGATTCACTCCAATATTAAAGCTAACTACACAAAAAATAAAATTACCATGTCACACATGGGTTAGAAAGAAAAAATAAATAGTGCACAAACACCACAGACATCCTCTCAAATAAATAAAATTATATATTAGTATATGTATAGAATATAGATCGCATACTAAGATTGTTCAATGATCAAACTATAGATACCCATGGATATCCCATGGATATTATCCATTATCCGAAAATAGTTTATAATACAGTATACTCATAATTACTTAACAATTATTAAACATAAAGCTAATTTGTCAAATTTCTATCAAAGATCAAATAAAATTGCTAACTAAATACAAATAAAGGTATTTTAATAAAATTTTTGTTAATCATTAACTTTGCTTTAAGCATAATTGGATAAAATCCATATTTAACAAAAATTACTAATAGCTAGTAAATAATTATAAACAATGAACACTAAAAATAAATGTGCGTATAATATATAATTATATAATTAAGTTGATACTTAATACTTATTTTTTAATTTCTACAATCAGATTATCACATTTCCCTTGCACTCAATGTAATTTAAACATTTTTTAAGAATACAATCCACGTACAATAGTAATATTAAAATATTACTTATCATAATTTTATTAGTTGCTTAATCTAAAAAATTTGACATAAAAGTCAAAGAAAATTATACTACACAATTAAAAATGATATTTAAATTAAAAAATATTAAGACAGAATATTATACAACATATTATATTGTATTACAAACTAATACATTTTAAATTATCATAAAATGACTCAAATTAAACTAAAGGTCCTTACACACTAGGAGAATAGTTCACGCGTGGAAACAATTTTGAATCGCCGCGAACATTTGCTTAAAATTAAACAACTTGGATTAAATTAGACCATTCATACTAGGTAAAGCGAGCGAATTAAATCGCATCAGCGTACAAACTATTTGTCAAGTATGTAAGGGCCTTAAAATTAAATTTCATTAAAATTCAAAGAAAATATTAACACAATTATGCAAACATAAATAACAAAAATCCAATAATTGAAAATCATTTAATATAAATACCAAATGATAAAATTCTAAATGGTATATAGTGGAAAAACATGAAAGTTTTAGTTAATATTTTCAAAAACAAATTTAAAAATGTTAATCAAATAAAAAACAAGTAATAATTTAACAGGTATTATTGGTATTAATCCCAAGTAATGGTATCTACTACTTTCTGATTATTTAAGATTGTGTATTTTGATTTCATAATATAATACCAGGATATATAACAATATTAACTTTCAACCCAAGACTAGAATGGAGACAAAACTCATAAACTTATAAATAGAAGTATTATAGTTTAAACAAAATTTAAGACTTATTAAAACATAAAAGTCAAAGTTGATTTAATCCTTAATATTTTATAATTTTACATAACTAAGTATTGTATTATATTCAATTTTATTTATGATTTAGTAATAAATTATTCATAAAAAACTTTTTATAGGAGCATTTTTATTTATTTTTTAATCCTTTAACTCTCATACCAGTCATATCCTACATTAATACTAAAGATAATATTTTGAGTCCATAATTACATTAATACAGCACCCAGGTATCTACTAATTCTACAAGTATAAATAATAATCATTAAAACATTTTGTGTAAATCTAATAATTAGAAAAATGAGTATATAATACATTTTAATTTTTTAATTGTAACTGCAACCAAAAGCTTTTAAACTTGTAACTGAAATCTAAGAATTTAAAAAGCTGTTCATAAAACCTGAGTTACAAAATTTATATTTAATTATTTTCATACAAAGAGAATACTATATTAGAATTTATTAATAAAAGCCTGATGATATTAAGAAAAATAATTTATGACCTGCTAAACCTAAAAATTTAACAAACAGGTCATAAAACCTAAAATAAAACAGAAAATTTTCAAAAAATGTTCTGGGAACCGAAATCTTTAAAATTTGAAATGGTTGCAAGTTCTGCTTTCTAATAGAATGTTATACTAATAGTCAGTAGCTAATGCAAAGACTATTTAAGAAAAAATAAGATGTTAACAAAGTTAATATTGAAAATGATTTGATTTTATAATTATAAAAAGTTTGTATTTTATATTGAATTACTTAATATTAATGAAATATAATATACATTAATTTTCTTCTATTACAAATTCATGTCCCTATACTAAAGTTTGACTTAAATAACCTAATTATTGATAATAAATAACATTATGGTGCTGAAATAGTAGTTATCATCAATGATTGCATATAATGTCATTTACTATACAGTCAATTTTTATTAAATATATTATACAATATATTTAAGCAAAACATATAATTATGTAATTATATTTCCTATCATAAAAATTAAATTTCTTAAGTTATACACTTAAATTCAAGCAAATGTATAAGTTAAATCTAAATAAATATTTAACTTAAACATCACCAATTATAAATTACCTACTCAATGGTAAATTTCCATTTTAAATTTAAGTTTTCTATAGGTGTGTTTAAGTAATTGTTATTTGTTAATATTTAACTAAATTTATCTAAATAGTAAATAAAAAGCACCAATCAAAGAAATAATTATTATTTTAATATCATACTTGATTATTAACCATGATTATAAAATTATATGATATAGTACTAGTATTCCTTTAGTAGCATTCTCTATGAGAACTTAAAACATTTTTAATTTATTATCAAAATGTAATGTATTAATGCTTATAAATTATAAATTATATTTTTTGAGTTTTTTAATATATATCTAACTATAATAAGATAATAATAACTCTTAAATTGTATATCTTACCGGGTAGATTCTTGTAATAATAAATGCGGTGGAACCCAAAATTTAACTCTAAGTGCAAAACGATACGGATGAACTCCAGCCACTTGATGTTCAATTAAATTTCTTAGATTCAACCAAACATCTTGCCCTTTGACAGTTTTGTACTGTAATCCAAAGTAATCACATTCTTTGTTGATGCCCAAACATTCACATACCTACAAGACATGAATGATTATATTATTAATTTCTATAAATGATAAAATTTACAAAATATTTTGACTCTTAAGGCTATCTATATATAGACATTTGAAATTTGAATTTTTTCTTCTATAAGTGACAATAAAAAATTATTCATAAGACCAATCAACTCTTGAAAATGTATTACAAACTACGATATAAGTTGTTAATAAACCTGTACAAAAATATAAAATATGAAGGCACAATTTTTTATATGCATTTGAAGTTTAAATTTTTCCAAGGTTTAGTTAGGTGTCAAAAGTTTTTTTACAAACACAATATTTTTTTTATAGACATATAAGTTTAAATTTAGACAAAATAACATAATTATTTTTTTATAATTCAAAAACATTATTAATTGTAAGGACTTAATATTTTTACGTACATGAATTATAAAATTTAATGTATTTACATTTTAATTACCTATTGTTTATTAATCCGAAGGTAGAAAGAGGTAGAACATAAGTTAAAAACAAAAATAAGTACCTATGTACCCATTTCATTCACATATAATGCATAGGTATTAATATTGTTGTTGATTGGTATAATGTCAATAATTAAGTATAAAATAATATTTAATTGTAACTAAATAATGATTAAATTAGAGTTTAAAGGTATATCACCAGTTTTAAATAATAAAAAATAAATATAATATGGAGTATAAAATCATATTAAATACACAGAACTCTTTATGGCTCAGTTGGTAGATACAGCCAATTTTAACTTTAAAGAACTATAATCAGTCATAGATAAAATAAAATGTCTGAAAAAATGTGGATAGATAATTTTTAATTTATTTACTAAAAATATTTAACACAATAATTTGCAATAAAAATAAACTGTAAAGTTTTTATTCATGTTATATAACCTCATCTACCAAACTCACTTAACCTAACCTCGAACAATACATATTTAAGTAATTAAACCTCATATTAACCTATAAAACAATTCATAATATTAAAATTAAAGCGTGAAAACTATACAAAGTACAAAATAAAATGTTTTAAAAGACAGATAAAATTTAATTTTTTTTCCTCGTTGAGATCATTATTATTCAGTTATTCTCATAAATGTTTTATCGAGCCATCAAAGACTTTCACTTACCAAGATATTGGATGCAAGAATAATCATTAAAATTTTAAAAAATGTTTTTAATTTGTTAAATACTACAATATTTTGATTTTGTATTTCATAAAAGAACTCAAACAGATCAGAACTAAAATTAATATTTTATCCAAATTGTATCGATTACTTTGATTAATTTTTGAAAAAAAAATAGGTAACTTGTACCTAGATTAGGTTCTGAGTTATTCACTGATTATATATCCTCACAAACTTAAATTATAAGGATTCAAATAACTATTATTTAAAATATAATTTCATGAATTACTATTTGTTGCAAGAACAATTTTTAATTAAATAAAAATACATTTGAAAGTATATTAGGTACATCATCATAAGGTTATCATACATTAACAACAAAATAACTTTTTATGTACATAGATAGTATACATCATTTTTAAAAGTAGAAATAATTTGGTCAAATTATATTTGTGATAAATATTTATGAAATGATTGGAACAAAAATGTAGAAAAAAACAATATAGTAGCAGCTCATTAATCGATTAATCTAATAAGTAGTAAAATATTTTAAAATTCTTGAGAAAAAAGATGTTTGCAGAACTAACTTTATTTTTTTTTTTATAATAGTGACTGGAAAGTACAAAACTCAATTAATTTAAAATGTCAGTAGGTCATATTAATATCAATTAGATAAATATATTTTTAAAATTAGGCTAATAGATACTGATTTATTTTCCTATGATAAAATTTTGTTAATATTGATTTCAAAATTAACATTTACCGCTAAGGCAATATTTTTTACCTCGTTTTCTTATAATTTATTTTTTTTATTAATTAATTAGGGTTAAATACATTTCAACAACCATAATAGATATAACGGCATCACTATTGTTGGTGTTATCACATTCATACATGTTTGTATTCATTAATTAAATTATAAATACACATAACAATATTAAATGATATAAATAACTGTCAAATGTGAAGAAATTATCAGAACACAAAAATAAATAATGAATTTAAATGTTTATATTTTTCTTTCCTTCCCTCTTATTATAGAGTTAAAGCTTTACCTAGCTTGCCTCGAACATCATTACATCACCAAATAATATTCTTAAATATTGTTTGTACAAAAACAAATGTAAGACAATAAATACCAGAGTTTATAACTGTCAATCGAGTAAAGCTGATAACTGTATACAAGCTAAATTCAATGTGTTTAGTTTTTACCTTCTCCAGGCATTCCAGACCTTTTGCTTTATGGTCTAGCCTGACTTCTATGACGACTGCGTTTGGCTGGCTCACTAAACACCACATTTTCACTTTTCATATTTCGCCTGGTAATCCGCGCAAATATCACTGCTGCTACGTTTGACGTTGGTCACCGCGATTAACAGCCACGGGTGTACAAGAATGGATAGGTACAGTCGCAACGGAGAGGGGGGAGGAAGCGATCACAACACTGTCGGCAAATCGATTTTTGATGATGAGACGAAGAAATCAAAACGTCAATCGCCGATCGTTAACGAAACTCGAAAAAAATAGTAATATAATAATATGAAACGAAACGTATTGCACAATTACTATTCCATTGACAACTCTGCTCACAGCGACATGCCACTGACCACACTGACCACAGTGTACGTCTCAGAGTTTAACAGAGGCATATTATTATTATCATTATTGTTGTGCGACGGCGGGGGGTCGCGAGCACGCGCGTACAGGGAACACGAATGGCGGACCGGGAAAAAAATTGGACGTGCCAAATAAAATTAAAAAAAAAAAAAAATTGAAAAACGAGAGCGCTATTTTAACTGTTTGTGGCTAATGTGATCAATAATTAGCATTGATCGAAAAAGAAAAGAAAATAAACCAATAATAGTTATTCAATATCCGACTACCAACAACACGCGCTTTGGCGTCGATCAGCTGCTGCTGCATAATTTGAACGACTCGACGGCTAAAATTAATGGTGGTGGCAGAAAAAGGAGGGGAATTGCTCGTGGATTATTATACGACTGCTGTACCGCTCTACGAAGTACGAGTTTACTATATTATAATAGTACTATAAAAACCTATACTACGCAACTACAGTGTTACTACCACTATGAGGGAACGGCGGACGTGTCATCGGCGGTTGAACGCGACCGCCAGAAGAGTGAACTTGTAGAAGTATAATAATAATAATAATAATAATATTATTATCAGCACTATAATAATATTATACCATAAGCCCCCCGCTCATCGTGCCCGATGACGATCGGCGGACGCGGTTGTCGCTTTTCGTTCTTTGTCCGGACGGAGTGGCACTGTTGCCATTACCGCTGCGGTACCACACGTTGCCGCGCAGCATCCCGAGCGATTTCTTTGGCGCAACGTAGCCATCATGGCCCATAGGTGCTCGTAGAAAACGCTGTCGTTTCGCAAGACGATAATATTGTTGTTACATTCGTTGTGTGTGACGTGTGTCCTATCAAAGCTTTCGTTATTTAGTACGTTGCGATTTCTTGATTTTTCACTTGGACATCGTCAACAAACACCCATGAATAATGTTTATTATTATTATTATATTCGCATTTAATAATGCCACGCGATTATTTTATTACGCAAGAGGTGAATTGAATATTAAATACCTTGTCAGGAGTTTTGAGCGAAGAAACCATCAACCAATGGAAGTTCACGATCGAACGATGTACCTATATAATTCGTAAACAAATACTAGTCTTGCAATAAATTAAAATTTATAATGAGATGGATTTTTCAGAATGTCTATAAGAGTCTTTTAGTATGCGTAGTATAGGTATCGTATATGGTATTCTCGGCAGCTCACGATGGTCACCGGTATTTAGTTCACGCGGCACATCCCTTGCTCGTTTCTAATTTTCTATTATACGTAGGTTAGTACCTGTACATGGTACATATTAATATATGTGTAAATTTTTCTTGACAGCTGGATCGTATGACGAAATTCATATTCGGCCGGCTAAATGCACACAAAAGTATAAAACTCTTTGGGTGTATATTTTATGATGTTATTTTCTCTTACGCTAATCACTAATCTGACCTCAAGTACACAACTGGGTCAATGCTGAAGCATCTATAATATTCATTATTATTTATTTGTTATATTAAAAATTTTTGAAAAAGCTACTCAAGTTATAGTTTATAGATCTAAAAATTCCACGATTACAAATAATTTAAAAAAATTATTATTTTATAACCCACTATTTTTAAATTTAAATTGAAAACTTTTAATGAAATTAATATTAAAATTTAAAAACTTTAGTAAAAATGCTTTCGTGTTCGTGGTAAAAATTTTATCTTTCATCCATCACTGTAACCTTCAAGACCGTAACTAGGGAGGGGCTAATGGAACATTTACCCCCAAATCTTTACATTACTAATTATTTATAATATAGTAACGTCGTAAAAATAGATTTTGAAAAAATCATTGATTCGTTTGCTTCTAAAAATTAAGGTGTTCAGATTTAAAAATTAAACTTGATTTTTATTAGTCTCATCAGTTAACATTTTTACTTATTTAATTCAATTTTTATTCAAAATTCTATAAGTCATGTTTTAATTTTTACTGATAAACCTATTTTTATTTCATACTTAAAAATAAGTTTGTTTCTTACTAAAAGTATATTTTATTACTGTAAAAATAGTAATAATAAAGTTAGTTCCTTCCCCCCCAACATTTTTTTTTTAATTAGGTACGATGTGTTGGTACTGGTAGAATTTAACAGTTATAATTAACGGTTCTTTTTTCACGTGAAATAGTTTTTCTAAGTAATTTTGTTATAACGAATTATACGAAACAACTATCAATGGTATGCTGGTCTCTGGCCCAATTGTAAGTTAATTAAAATTATTATTTAAATTTTAAGTATATCAAAACTCAATTTAAAAAGTTCCAATCAAGATTAATTCATTATCCAAATCCATTAACAGGAAACCAGCACACAGGCATACAGCCAATATTTCTAACAACACCTCCCCCAACATCTTAAGAGATGTTAGTATCGAGATCTTTTGGAATGAAAAGATTCCATCACTAAAATTTTAGTCGAATCACGTTGGATGGATCCTATTATTGGATAAACTATATAACTTCTCTGCTCACTTCCTTTAAGCCTCTAAGTTATATGTCTCCTATCATATATCAATCTATTCGCTTGTTGTATTTTTTGTTTATGTACAGATGATAGTAAATGTTATTTTTAAATAATAAAAAAATACCGTCTATATATTTATCTTAGAATTTTTAATTTTGATTTTTCTTGAAATTAAATTATTTTTATTAAGTTTCTTAAAATTTGAATCTGTGTGTCCTTAAAGGCTCTAAATATTATACACATATTTAACCATTAACTAAATAACAACTAACAAAATGTTTACAGTTTAACCAGCTAATAGGTAGTAGATGCTGACGTTACGCACGCGCTTTTGACAGACACTTGTTGTACACTTGTACATCTCTGTACAGCTGATGCAGTACAGTGGTTATAAAACAGGGATGGGCAACTGGCGGCCCGCGTATCTTTTTTATCTGGCCTGCGCTATATTTTCAAATTACTTTATATAATTTTAGCACTTATCTGTATTTTATTTTATTACATTTTTCGATAAAATGTGGATATAAATTCCTATCTAGTTTTAAACCGAAACTAAATTATTAAAGCGCTTAACAAATGAAACCTTGGGACATTTACTAAGAGTTTCAACTACAGAAATAGAAGTGGATTTTACTAAATTGTCTATTGAAAAACCTCATCCTCAAGTATCTCATTAAATAATAATTGTAAACATAAATAAATAAAGATAAAAAAATAAATGTTAGTATATTTGAAGGACCTTTTTTTTTTCTTCTCCTATGCACTGCGGGAGTTGCCCATCTCTGTTATAAAGTATAATGTATATATATTATATATAGATACTAGCTGAACTAGTCACGGGTTGCGGTGACTGTTATAAGTGTTATAATCCATTGAATTAATGCTACACTACACTATTAATACTAAGTTTTAATTTAAAATATGAAAATTTAATTTTATAAATGAGGTAGATAACGTTAATTTTTAACTATTTTAAACAATTATTTTTAATTTTAAAAATTTATAATGCAATTCATGACATCTTTAACCCGTCACCCATTATCAGTTGTTACCACAAAATCAAAATAATTAATTAATTAAGTTTGTGCGACTTTTTTAAAAAGTAGGTACCATCAAATTAAGCATGAAAAACACACATTTTGTAGAAAAAATTCCAAAAATTCGTTTAAGAGTTTAGCTGCATTCGTTCCAAAATTTGTTGGGTTGTATTAGAGCGCATTGGACGCAATCACGCTATACGCTTTATCATTATATTTAAAGATATTATATAATTTATATATTATATATAACGTACTGCAAAATATATGTTTACACTATACAATACTTTAATCCGTGCAAGGAGTGATTGGTGACTGATCACACGTGCACGTGACACACACCACTCGATCGTGAATCGTGATTTATAATTGGCGATGAGCGCCCCGAATCGATGTTCGAAGTGCACGCCTGTATTTCCACTGTAATCGCGTCGACAATTTTTTATCGAATGTACGTGTATGATAATTACTGTGCGTGATCAACGGAGTCCGGAATACGTGACTAAATTCAACGAGTTTCAATATTGTATTTCTAATATCTGTTAATATTTGTTGATATTTTAATATATTATTATTTACATATATAAATAGCCAATACCATAATTTAGCTATCTAGATTGTAGGCCTACTGAGTGACTAATGAGTAATGACTATAGCTATTTAGATAGCTAAATGAATTATTAGATAGATTATGTAATTAATAATGGTTATTAATATACCAAAAAAAAAAAAAAGAGGAAAAGTTAGTCACCATTCGGCAATTTTGCCGTAAAATTTATTGTATGTGTCCAGTGTATCTATACTCCATGATTGATTTCAAATCCAACATAAATATTGCATTAACTCAAACTTAATGACTATTGACGAATGACGAGATGTACTCGATATCTATTATACAACAAAACGATTACCTACTATTTACTTACTCGGCTTTTTTTTTTTAAATAAACATTTTGATTTTTAAGAAATTTATTATTACGATACCAATTGGAAGTTTTTGACAAATTGATTTTCTCATTTTGTTGTAATTAAAAAATATTTTTCATGGATACTTGAAACTTTTACGAGTATTATTATATTTTTTTTATTAGCGATGGAATTTGATTTTAAGCTATATATATTTCTTATATTAATATCACGATTCGCGAAACTACTTAAACTGTTTTAGGGTAAAAGTTTAACACAAATAATATATATAGAAAACGTTAGTATAAATATTTAAAGTTTCCACGATTATTCATTTATGTGCCTAAATTATAACAAAATAAGAAAATCGATTTTATTGAAAACTAAAATCGTAAATACGCCTCTGGCCTCTGCTTGTACTTATATAACTGTTTAAATGTTTAATAAATTTAGGCATTCATAAATTGCTCCCAAATGCTCTCTTTTTTTTGTAAACTGCGCCTAAAATTTTATCTATGTTAAAAAATCATTATGTAAACTACACCCGTCAACTTACGCTGTGCCCCGTTTGCATGGGGGGCATAGGTAGGAAATATTTTCGGAGAGGGTTTTGGGGTTTAGGTCAATACTAATATTATAAAACATTAACATTAAATATGAATTATTTATTCAGTTTTATCTTCAATTTTAGGGGGTGTTTGAACACCCAAAACCCCCTTTTACCTACGTCCATGCCCGTTTATAAAATATACAAAACTTTTGAATTATTTAAGTCTCAATGGTTGTGCACTTTTTCAATTATATCACAGATATTTTATTTTGTCTACAAATACCAATACGTTATCGAATAACTATTGCATTCTAAAACATAAAAAAAAAAAAAAAAAAAAACGTGAAAAGTTACAAAATTATTAATAAATAAAATAGTGGTTAAACTCCAATTAATGATTACGTAACAACAATATGTTATTATTTGTAATATTTCTAAATTCTAATTATTTCACTTTTTAAAATCATATATTTTTTTAAATTCTTGATTCAATTTTAATTTTAACTATTCATATTATATGGTTGTAATGAATTAAGTATACATTAAAGATTTTGCAAAAATAAAGTTGTTGATTTTTAAAATATTATCCGGGCGCAGTTTACATGACGTGTGATTTTGGTTTTATCTGTATTATGAACGCAGTATACAATCGCAGATAAATTTTATAAAATACATACCTATATTTTTCTATTTGAAATAGTACAAACTGTCTGTGGTTTTCCTTTTTATCTGCTTGACCTTATAAAGTGTCTACAGACTACAACCATAATAATATAATATTATACTGATTTCTTATTAATTTCGTAGTTCGTATATACACGGCCGATAAAATAGTTATAATTTACACAATAAATTTATTTTTGTACATACCACCCACACAGTCATACAGATATGGAGGCCTCTAGGTAGTGAAATGAGAATTTATGCTTCACTCTTCCTACACAATAATAGATAGAACACAGTAGAAAACCAAATATAGCTGCGTGTAGGTACATACCTTTTACTTATCTTATATATTATATATTTAGCCATTCCCGTTTGTGTTACAAACGTTGAATCGCTGAAATATTTTACAAATTTAGCGGAAGCTGAATACTACGACCATTACTACATAATAAAAATTATCACGTAAATACCTCAAACTAATCAGTAAATATTAAATAATTAACGAAATTAATTTAAAATATTTATGGAACTTAGCCAATTTACAAGTATACATTTTTAGTTTTACCTACGTGAAAAAGTACCTATTATAAATAATATATACTTAATATACAGGTTTATTAGTAGAAAATTTTTACTAGAGACAAAAATAAAATATCCTTTTGTAACAACGCCAATAAGTAAGTATTAAAATAATTTACGATTGTTGATTAGAGTGGATATTATTATATTTTATTAAGTTCTGAGTAATTTGGATTTTTTTCCAAACTCGTGATTAGTGAAAGTAGTTTGTAATACTTTTCCAATATCGTAAGTATAATTGTTATTTAATTTTTTTTAGGTTAGTACAATTTTAAAGCTTTTAAATTTCTTTCTCTCTAGAAGAATAACTTGAAAATGAATACTTTTTAATTTCAATGATCTATAAAACGAATTGTTTACGGCGTACATCATCAGTACTATTTAGCGACAGAAATGAGTTAAGTATAATTATTATTTTATCTGTTATTATAATAAATTAGCATTCAACACACAATCAATTTTAAAAACAGTTATTTTTAGGACCCGATACCAATAATATACTATAAATTCATATAGAGTTACGTTAATTTGATTTTTGATATAATTTATGAATTATATAATGGAACGCAAATTCCAGTAATATCATTGATTATTGATTATGTTAATTAAATGTCTTTACACACGTTCGACTTTCAACAAAAATACAATGACTATCAAATTTAAAATTTACCACTAATATTAAATATTTATTGAGGGTAAATAATCATAATAATCATTGTGCATTTTATTTTCAATATTATAATAAGACTATAACACCAATAGATTTTGAAATATTATTCCATTAGAGAAATATAAATTTTAATCTCGGCAAGTAATATGAAAACTTCAAAACTCTAATACGGTGGATGTGGTTTTCAATGTTTTCAACCTTTTTAATAATGCAGCACACTTCATCTCCTAAAATATTTTCACGACACACCAATCTATACGATTAATAATTTAGCTTATTATTATGTTTGTTCATCAGTTTTTACTTTTTACCGAATATCGATAATAATACTGGTAAATACATACCTACTTCTAAAACTATTAATAGTTATTGCGGCCCATCTGCGTAACTATTGCTCTAATATCTATTTATTCGTTATTTTTTTTTAATTAAAAATTACACGATATTAGAGAATGACTGAAGCCTGAACTTAAATAAAATATGTCCAAATAGTACCTATGTATTACTTAAATATTAAACCATTGTAATTTTAATATGTACAAGGTAACAGAAAAAATAGAAAAAAACAGTTTTGTTTACATTTAATCGAGATACTAATAGTAAGTTAGTATTATATACACGCTGAAAAAAATTGATTTTGCCAGTTTGTTTTTTTTCTTATTTCTATTATGTCAATAATTGACAATTATTGTCACTTAAATGTAAACTAAACAGGAAAGTTGGACAATTTTATATCATTGTATATTTACATGTTAAAAAGTATCATTAGTATCAATGATATTAACTATATTTTACCATTAGTTTGGTTTGTTTTTGTTATGATCAAATATATATATATATATACTTTAATTTTACACTATAAAACATCAAAATATTGATTATCATTAATCATAAATCATAATTTACACATAATATATATTTATTTTTCTAATATTTTCTTAAACATAACAATCTGATCTTATGCAGAATTAAATATTATTTATAAATTATTAAATTGAAACATACTTATACAAGAATACAAATGTAATAAGGATAAGGACTTCAAAATGTTGTGGTGGGTAACAAAAACTTTTTTATTTTCAAGCGATATGAGAGTAAACTACAACTATATAAATAATAACAAACAAAAAATTCTAACATACAGAACAACACAACCATGGATCAAGGGACTAAATAAATTTAAAAAAAAAATATCTTTAAAAATATAAATTAATACTTCTAATGCATTTAACTTCTTCTTTATAATAGCATATTCATTTATTCACTAAGAATATAGACAAATATTCATGAGTAAAATAGCACTGTTTACAAAATTAAAATTTCTAAGGGTATGAATTATATTTTTTAGATAAATTTGTAATTGTGCGTCTCAAATGCAAATTTCTTCTTTTTTTCTTCCTTTAGAGTTTTAGGTATAACTACCTAAGTTAGCATAACTGCTATACGTTAATTTAATGGAATTTCAGAAATTTATGAAATCGTACAAAATATTTAGACATGAATAATTTGATAAGCTTAGACAAATTATTCCAAATATTGATGAAAATAAATAGATCAAAATTAACCATATAATGCCAGATTGAACAATTGATATTGCCAATCCAGGAACTTTTAATAAACTATATTTTTCAATAATAACATTAAAATATATATTTATTTTATTCAGTAATATGCTTTATAAAATATATTAAAAATGTATAATATTTAGTATTTTAAGGGAACACAGTTTTAAAATTATTGAAAAATAATTATCAAGATTTTAAATGATGTGCAATCAATTGACCTTTTTAAATATTGTCCATAAATAAGTTCAAAAGACATTTCTTAATAAAATGTAAAGTTATCTTTCAACACTGTAAATGGGATATCTAATTTTGAAATGATGTTGAGCAATGAATTTTTTCAGAATTTAGACCAACAACATTGAATAAAATTGTATTCTACGCAAAAATATTTTTTATTTTTAAGATTTGTATTATTGCCTTTAATATCATTAATTACTTAAGATGCACAAATAACAGGGTTGCCATATTTTAATAGTGTAAAATAAGGATAATATTTGTATCAATATCAATAAAAATCTCTTCATTAATTTCATTAGAAATATTTGCCAAATGCAATGAATATAAATTCTACACACACTTTTATACACATTAAAATATGAAAAAAACCCAGAAATAAACACCAGATTAAAACAAATTTAATTAAATACATAATTTTTTTCCAAGAATAAACAAGTGTCACAAAAAATACATACTCTTTAGATCATATGAAAATAAGTATAAATGGTTTTTTGAAAAAAAAAAAACAGTTTCATGAATAACTGATCATAATCTATTCAAACAAACAATAGATCAGGTTAAATAGGATGTATGGCAACCCTACAAATTTATAAATTAATGTCAAGATTTAGTCAAAATGTAAAAAAAAAAAAATTGCACAAGAATATTAAATGGTGACATACATTAATATTGATCTAAATACAATTTAAGATAATTTATATAAACTGCAGTACACAGACCCTGCATTAAATTTATTATAATTCAAACGATCAAATTTATATTTAAAATTGTTGATTTTCAAATCATTTAAAATGTGGTACGGGCAAGGGTAAATATATGAATTATACAGTTCAATAGTTGAATCATTAAAAATCTTTTATGATACTTATGAATAAGATAATCATTAAAATTTAGTAAGATAACACTAAAATTAACATAAATGATATAATTTAAGCCAGAAAAATAACATGACAATAAGTAGAATATTTTTGAAGATGATAATACCATAATTTTGCAACAAAAAAATATACTTAATTAAAATATACATTTTAAGCGTTTGTATGGTTGTATTCAATCTATTTGATACAAATTGTGCTTGTTATATTATAATGGTATATTTATAATGATTAGTTGAATAATCGTGAAGCCGATAGCGAGACTAAAGATCCATATTAATACATCAATTATATTTAATTTTTTCAATCATAATTCCATTTATACTACTTTCAACTTTCAAAACAAGTATAGCTCACGATAGTTTAGAATAACTCGGTGGTGAAAATTTTTTCCTTAAGAATTTTAGAATGTATAATGGTAAACAGCTGACCAGTGTAATCACAGTGACTTTCCATAGGAATGATTCGGTTTGAATGAAATGAGAATCTAAAAAAAAAAAAACAAAAAATAGTACTGTTAGTAATAAAATGAAAGTTAAATTTTTGCTTATTACAAAAAAGTTCCATTATAATGTTTTTTAGTAAAGTATTTGACTGGTTAGGATGTAATAATTTTATTTGTATACAAAAGTACTAGTATTACATTCACTAATACATTCTTTAGTGATAACTCAATTTTTATTTTGATAAACTTGTATAATTTTAAATATCGTTTAATGAAATAATTCATTATCTATTATATATTTATAAAAAATACAATTTAAATGAATTTGATTGGAATATATAGTTTTTAATTTAATGCTATTTTTGTAATTGTTAAATAACCATGCACAGTAACTGCATTTTAGTTACTGTTCTGGTTTCAATCTGTATATGTTTAAAAAGTCTGATATAAACACTATTCTTTTGTTATAACTTAAATTAATTTTTAGAAAATTTTATATAAAATTGGTGATCTAGAAATTTTGCTGGTGTTTAGGAAAATTAGCTAGAGTACATTTAACCTAATTTGTATGAAAATTATGCAGATTTGAACATTTATAATGCTAACAGATCCTAATTTTTAAGTAAATCAATTGTTACATTTAAAAATATATATTATTTATGTTTTTTTTATGTAGTCCATATTTCCTATGTAATGTGATTTTTTAGGAACTTTGAAGACTTATAAGTAAATTTATCAGTATTTATTTTAAGTTATTAAAAATAATATATACTAACCAAAATAATCTTTAAGTAAGATTAATGATAAAATATAAACAGCTAAACTAAAAAGTTCAGCCAATAGCATTAAATAGTGCCAAGTGCGCACTGTCAATGCAACCATGATTAGTTCAGTGAGAATTAAAGCAGTGAAACTGATGGCAACAATGTGAATAAATTCATCTTCAAATAGAAATAATGCTCCGTACATTATTACACCACCTACCAAAATACAGAAAAAGTTTGTGAAATTGTATTCAAGTATTTTATGTATATATTAAATTTAGGTTTACCTTGATAAATGCTTATTAAAACCCAAATGAAAAATGTTTTATATGATAATGACCGCCCTTTACTCAGTTCTTTGTAAAGTTCAGGGTAAGTTAATGCAATTTTAGACAATACATCCTTATCAAGTACTAAAGAAAATACAGGGAACATTGTGTACAGCGTTGCATACCTGAAATAAATAAGTTAGTTAATTAATAGATTCTTATAGGTAATTAACTTACAATTGCAGAACCTATATTTAGTATTAAACACTTTTTAGTATAGAATCAAACCTTGAGTTCAGAAGCTTTGCCATTTTTATTTAAATATATTTAACAAATTTCAATTTTTTATTCATAGTAATTAATAATTTTACAGTATAATTTCTAACTACTTTTAGTAACTATAAAGAATTTTGTCTTACACATGGTGTAACATGCATAACTCAAAATTAAGTCCTATAAAATTTCAATCTTACCCAATCATAAGGAACCCTTGATACAGTGTTACTGATGAGAAATAAAATACAGCCGAAAATATTGCTTGCATAGTAGATATAATAAGACCTCTATGGATGACAAATTGGCTAAGTGAGGCAGATCTTTTATAACTATATCGACCATGTACCATAAGTAGTCTTGAAAGGTGTGAAAATTGTGGTACTGAAAAGTCTGCAGCTAAAGATGCTTGTCGACCTTCTACTCCAGCAATACCAATGCCTAAAATTAAAAATATAAGTGTTTAATCTCTGCTTATAATAAATTTTAACACTGAATAATTATTAACAAATTAATTTATACCAGTGTCAGCTGCCTGAATCATTGAAACATCATTTCCTCCATCACCAACAGCAGCAGTTCTTTTTCCAGTATGTGCTTTAATAAGAGTGACAATTTGTGCTTTTTGGGTTGGAGAACATCGACAGCAAATTACAGCTGGACTACGGCAGGCAACATCTAATAATTCTGTTTGATAATATTGTAGACATATCTTAAAATAAAAATAGAAGTTAACATAAAGCATGAAAATAAAATTATGAATTTCTTATCATTAAATATACTTCTAATGAATCTCCAGTAATGACAAGAGCGCAATCTTGTTTTTTCCTAAATGCATTTAATTGCTGATGTGCTTCAGTTCTTGTATGCACTGGATTAAAAATAAATAATTCCTGAGTTCTTGAAACAAGACGAGAACTTTTAGCAATACAAGTGGCTGTTTCTTGCTTATCTCCAGTTAACATCCATATCTAATAAGGCGTAAATTTATATAGTATGAGATTATATTTTATTAAAATTTCTCTTACTTTAATTCCAGCATTGCCCAAGAGTTCTAAAGTTCTACGAACATTAACTTGAAGTTTATCTTCCACTCCTGTTACACACAATAACTCCATTTCACGTTCTAGAGTGTCTACAACGGTTGCTACTCGTTGAGCACGACCTGTCACAGCTAACCTTGCTGAATTTAAACGAGACTGAACAAATAAATAAAACATAACATTTAGTATTCAAATCATAATTTTGGATTATAGATAAACAATAGTTACTTCAAATTCTAAATACTGTTCTTCAGTTAAATTTTTTCGAGCTACAACCAATGTACGTAAACCTTCTCGTGCCATATTTCCACATTCTTCTTCCAACCAGTCTGTATATTGAACGATAGATGACATAACTACATCTGCTCCTTTTAAATAGAATGTTATATCTCCAGAAGCTACATCTTTAACAATTATTCCCATGCGTTTAGTTTCTGATGTGAATGGAAACATTTGTAATATTGTATAATTAAGTATATCTCCAGCAGATGTACGTAATTTAAGTGATGTCAAATCTCTCTTGATTACAGCCAAGCCTACATCTTCAGTCCATTTTACTAAAGCAATCTGTGACAATTATAAAACAATTTTTTTTTTTTAAATTATGACATTTTAAAATATAAACAAATATAACTGTATACCTCGTCAGGACTAGAAGCTTGATAGGTACACTGTGAACGAGAAAGTAGACTTTCTTTAATATAGTGCTGATCAGCTTCAGATCTGAGTTCTACAGGACTATCAGTACTAAAATCAAACATTAAACATATATATATATATACATATATTTTTAATGTAACATTAATTTCAATTATTTATCAAATACTATATAAAAACTAACATATTGCCTTGTACATTATTCTCAATAACTGGAGTCACATTATGACACAGTGCTATAGCTTTAACAGCATCGTGAAGACGAGTTTGCTCAGAACGTCTTATTTTAAATGATGTAGATCCCTGAGACAAATTACGATTATGCGTAGGCTCAACTGCTCCACAGAAGGTCATTTTTAGTTGTTCAGCAACCTACAACAATTGTTAATATGATATATAAATAAAAATTATTTATAGAAGTGTAAATAAATTTATCTTACCTGATCAAAAGACTCAGCACCATAAGAAACAGTTCCTAAATGAAGTCGTTTAAATACCATTGAATTTTGAGTAAGTGTCCCAGTTTTATCTGAAAATAAGTATGATATTCGTCCCAGTTCTTCTGGAATTGTCGTACATCTAACTACAGTATCTGGCATTTCTTCATCTCTTTGCATAGACCAAGAATAGAATGCTTTACCCATATCCAAATTTACCCTCAAACTAAATAATACAAAAAAGACAGATAAATAATTATTTTTCTTCATATAAATAAAGTTTTATAAATTAACCTGATTGGTATAATGTAGGAAAATAGTAATACAAATCGGAACATGTAACGATACCACGGACCACTGAAACCTTTTAAGCACATCATTACGAAGGCTAGACCAACTACAGCACAAAATAGAAGCTGAAATGTAATTTGAAAAAAAATTAAAAAAAAAAAAAATTAACAATGTACATAAACAAAATCCTAACACTACCTTTGTTAACTGATTAATTTCAATATCTAAGAGTCCAACTTTACTTCGAGGCTGAGAATTATTCATAACAGATCTGGTTTCAGCACCAGTATAAACAACAGCACCAAGTGCTGAACCATTAGCTACAACACAATTAGCCCATAATGTATTTTCTACATCAAGACTCACTTCTTCCCCATTATCTTGCTAAATAATAAATTATAAATAATTAATGATTTAAAATAATAATAGAATAATAAATTCTTTCTTTTACTCTTCTAAATGTTCCTATGAAACTGTGAATATCTCTTTGAGGTTTTTCTGCAAAAATAGTAGCCGTAATATCAAACAAACGCGCATCACAATCTAATTTTTGAGTATCTCCAATAGCCAGGCGTAATTTCCAATCAGTTTCACCATCCATTTGATCAGTTCGTACAAAACAAGCACCGGATTTCTCAGTAGTTCTTAATAACACCATATCAGCTGGGACTCTTTGATCTTTTTCTACCAGTACCTAATGATTAAATTTAATAAATCTTAACACATTTTTAACTATATTTTAAAATAATTAATGATAACAAAACTTACTAAGTCTCCAACTTTGAGTTTAGATGATGATACATACTCAGTACCAATATTGTGATCTTTACCACGTATTAGACGTTTGTATTTTTGAGAGTTTACTTCTTCATCTCGTTGCCATCTTCGAATATCATCAACACCTTCACGAAATAATGTGACAGCCAATACAAATATCTATAACATTAAATAACATTAATTAAGAATTGATAATTTTTTTTTTAAATTTTAAATACCAGTGGTCCCCAATATGTGTAGAGATATCCTAATCGTAGTTCAGGTACAAATTGACTCATAGCCATTAGAAGAAAATAAAGATTCAAAAAGAATTTGAACTGTTGATAGAGAACCTGGAAATATATTTTAATTATTATTTTAATTGATAAGTCAATATTCAAGTATAGTTTCAAACCTTTGGGAGGAATGTGATTATAGTGTACTTTTGATTGCGAATGACATTTGGAGAATACTTTTCGGTACTTTGTTTTCCAATGACAATAGTTCGCGAAGTAAGTTCCTTCTTGCGGAAACATTTTTGCCAAACCCATTGACAAAATCTGTTAAAAAAATGTATATCTAACAATACTCTACGTTGCATACATTTAATTAAATAATAATATCCATACACATTTCAATTAACATATTTTACAGTCTAAGACGATCATTCAGGCATTGATGATAATAACTGGTCAATATTTTACTATCTAGTTAAGTTGTTAATTAATGATACTAGTTATTTGTTAAGGTTTCTAATACTTTCAAAAAGTTTGATAATATTGTAGCTAGGTAATTGTAAGTATTCATGTATTGGATTTGTTCTTTGATAATAATTTTTTGGTCCACTTTATAAAATTATACTGAAATTTAAATTAAATGAGCTCAAAATCCATTCTCTATGATGAGAAAAAAGTGATAATTAA
Source organism: Melanaphis sacchari (assembly GCF_002803265.2). Classification (NCBI taxonomy): domain Eukaryota; kingdom Metazoa; phylum Arthropoda; class Insecta; order Hemiptera; family Aphididae; genus Melanaphis; species Melanaphis sacchari. The sequence goes on from NW_020270420.1 coordinate 2,485,300, forward strand.
ATTTCTTTTAAAATTATGAGTCACAATGGATAAAAAATATTGATTTTTAAATTAAACCAAGATATATAAGTTGATTGACTACAAAAATATAAATTAATGATATAATTGCTTTTAACTATAAGAAAATATTACTTTGGTCTAATGCAATTTTAGATGGTTTATAAAATAAAATAGATATAAAAATATAAATTATGTCAAAAACATCATAATTAATAATAGCTTAAAATTAACATTGATTAAATAACTGATAATGAAAAATGACCAATTATTATCACATTTAGTAATCCCAATAAAAATCTATTGAAAATTTCCAAAATTGTTTTGTTTTATTTATTTTTTTTAAACTTAAAAAATTAAAAATTGAAGTAAGACAAAATATTTATTTTACATAAATATAATACAAGAAAAATTCAGTCACAAATATCATCTTGAATATTATTTAATACAGTAAAACCAAAAATAAATAAATAGATATAAAATATAAGTATGCACAAATATTCATTACTAACTTAAAACATTGATTCATTAAGTAAATGCTCTTTTAACTGTAAAATTCTAGTAAATCCAAATAGGTCAAATGTATTTTTATGTATCATACGTTTTTAAGTATTTTGTTGCTAGTCCTATTTATCATTATCATTTTTAAATCTTCATGTATTTTATTATGAAATTAATGTAAAATTGCCCATATTAAATACAATACATGCAAGAAGCTAAATTACATAAAAGCTAAGCAATTAATTAAATACACTCAAATAAGTGGAGGTTTAATACAAAATAAGCAAATATATTTATATAGATATTAAAAACAAATTACTATATTCTAATACATTAATTATCTATAAGCTCGATGTGTTATAGTCAAAAACACGCTATCACTTCAATTATAAAATTAAATTAATAACATGAAGTAAAAAATGTATTTCAGTATAGCAATTTTTCTTTTTAAAATTTAAATTTAACATAATATATGTAAGTCTTGGTGTTAGTCGTGTTTAATATGAGATTAGGTTAGGTTCACCTAACCTTAAACAGCCGACTACAAAACAAAATAATTAAAAAAGGGTGAGCTATAATTTTTTTTTTAAACTAATTAAAATTTAAACTGTCTAAAACGCAAACATTTTTATGTTTATAATTAAACATTACAAAAAAAATATGGATATATATTTCAATTTAATAAATAGGTAGAGAAACAACAGTTTGATAATTTTTATAAATTATAAAATAGATAATGTATTTAAATTTAATAATCATAAAATGAAAGGAAATGTTTATAAAATTTATTTATTAAGAATATGTACAATAATTTTAATCTACAAATTATACTATTATAAAACAGTATAAATACCTAGCACATATTTTGAATACATATATCAATCTATAATTCAACTTTTATATTACATCCCATCTAAAAGAAATAAAGGTTCTTATTAAATAATGATGGTTTAAAAAAAATGCAAACTATACTGTTAAAGAATATTTAAAAATAAAATTTATCTAAATGGGTAATAAATTTAAACATAAATTTCAACAATAAAAGAAATATTTTTAGAATTTGCTCACCCTTTTTGATATTTGTTAGCCCAGCTAGGTCTTGACATACCTAACTTAAAATTTATAGTTAGGCTATTATAATATTATATTAGTAAAAAAAAAACCAAATTGGGATCCTACCTTAATTTACTTTTTTTCTCTTCTGTCATGACTGTAAAAATATAAACAGGCAGGAGAATGTGTCACAATCTGAAATAATAGGACACAAACTCCATGAAATACGACAAACTTGTCAAAGCACTATAATGGCTTGGGTACTTTTGTCATACTTTTAAAATAAAATGGAAAAACAAAATTAATTTAATGGATTTTCAGTGATTTTGTAATATTTATTTAAAAAAAAAAACCCCAATAATTAACCTAAAAATTCTTTTAACTTAATAAAAATAAGTTTAATATTAAAACCATAATATTGTGGATTTTAAAAAGTTGAATATCAAGCACTTGGATGAGGTCTCTTTTGGAATAAGAAAACACACAATAATAAAATATATATAACTCATGCGGCATAACTTTATTATTTATATTTTATAATAAATACCAAGTTGACTAATTTATAAAATTTAACCAGGTAAAAGAAACATGCAACAAAATTTGCAGGGTCACTCAAAAAAAAAAATAAATATTTTAAGAGCTAAAATTAAAACTTTATAAAACCAAAGAATAAATATCATCATCAAATGTATTTAAATGTAAAAGAAAAAGATTATGTAAATAAAATAAAATGTCATTATAATATTTTATTCCTTATTTTAATATTTACATCTATGTTCATAAGTGCCTTAATGATTTTTTCAACCAGTCTGGTAGGAATAATAAAAATATGATTATCTCTAGGCATAAATTATGAATATTTATAATTGACATTTATTATTGATATATATACGCACACCAAGTTATTATAAATATATGTTTTAAATGTTTCTAATTTCTATTAAAAGGACGTAACAGTATGTTGTCTTTGCTTAACCATCATGGCAAATTGTACGTTATGAAGAATCAGTTTAAATCTTTTATTATTATGACTATGTAAGAGAGAATTGATCTATTATTAAATTTTAAGACAAGAATATTATCTAGGGTGATTCATGAGTTTTTTTTTTTATACCTTAATTTAAAAGCAAGTTATGAGTATTTTAAAATTATAAATATTTTGTACATTTTAAAATGCTTACAACTTGTTTCAAAATCAAAATATAAAAAAAAACTTATTACTACATAGTAAACATATTATAAAATTGATAATAGATCAATTCACTCTAATATTAAAAATGACAAAGTAAAATTAATTCTTATTTTTACTATGTAAGTAAGACAGAGATGCAAGTACTATGTCCTGATATTGGTTTTACGGCTTTATACATTTTGCCAAATATCTAATGTTTACTAAACTTCATTATATTCAAGAATAAATTGAACAATATACAAAAAATGGTCTTGGTAGCACAACCTTTATAAAGAACAATAGTAACTACCCGAAAGCACCAAAAAGTCCCAATGCCATTGTCCATGCGCTCAAGGCAATTATTAACTTTTATTTATTATTTAATGTATTATAATGTGACTATTATTATTTTAAATCATTTTCTAATTTAAACATAATTCTCTCTCACTATTATATATATATATATAGTTTTTATACTTAAATTCTGATCAAATGAAATTTTTTCTTTGTAATTATTATCTACTCTCGTGTACACTATGTACAACTAGAGAAAAACAAATATATTTTTAAACTTTTTTATTCATATTGTATATTTGAAATTTTTCCTACATTTTAATATGAATTTTAAACTGATTATACAACAATCCCTATTATCAATAATAATACACTAATTAAAATATACTTATAATATTCAGTAAAACTAATTCAAAACTTACTATCAAGTTAAAATTCAATAATTGAATAATTAATTTGAAGTGTTTTCTAAATATTATTCCTATAATCATTAGTTAAAAATATGGTTCCTATATTAATGCTCTAGAATGCTGTGTACTACTGAATATTATACATAAAGTAAATTTTATTAAGATAAGTACCTACAAATCTATAATGTTACTATTTTCTTGATACCCATATTATAATCATAAAATATTATATTGTACAACGTATGCTGTATAATAAAATAACAAAAATAAGAACCTATTTTGATTTTTGTTCTATAAAAGCTTGTAAAAATGTATCTAAAAATATGTGTGGGAAATAAGATTTAAATAATTAGTAGATAAGAAGAAAAACAATTAAATTTGTTGAAATAGTTATAAAAGATAGATGTTTATATAATATATTAAAATGATTATATCTATGTAACATTAAGATTTGATAAATTTAAATTTAATGTTACCTATATGGATTAATCTATAATACACTGCATACTTATAAGTAATAATATTAAATATGTAGGTACATATTACACATACATTGTACATACATTAACTTATTTTAAGTATGACTGAACTATTTGATAATTTTTCAAATGTAAAAATAAAAAAATCTATAAAATAGGATTTGAACATTTAATTTTATAAAATATTTAACTATTATAATTTGCTTAAAAATATATAGGTAGTATAAAATAGGCAAAATATTACTGTTTATTGATTAATTTTATAAATATTTTACAAATCAACACATTTAGTGGACTTAAGTATCAAACTATAAAATTAATTTAACATTATTATTAAGAATAAAGACTTAACATGCTTATGTCAAAAGTAACGTCATAGATTTATAGGTAGATACAACATTTTAAATTGTATATCTATATCTCTAGATTAATCTAGATTTAATTTTCTTAGTTTTAGTCTAAAATATGTGCTTCACAAACAGAAATTCAAAATATGAAGACAAATATGTGACTATTCTGAGGACATAATTAATATTATGATTAACAAAGTATAAAGGGAAAAAAAGAATTCAATATTAAAACTATAATGACTGATGTCAGTCTAGTAGTCAAAAAGTGGAAAGTAATTTTTTTTAAATCACTATAGGTGATTTAGATACTAAAATATGGAACGGTTAGTAATATATATATTAGTTTATAGGTACATACTAATTATTAGTATGTACCTATAAACCCTATAACTCTTTCAATAATTCCAATAATTAATAAGTGACTTCCAGATTTGGAAGATTTTTTTGTTTAAACTAATAAAAGATTTAAAACTTGTATCAAATTTCATTCATCTGTTTTAATCATTAAAGCATAAGTTAAATAATTTGATGTTTCATAGTTAATTTACATTAGCCTAATAGTTTAAAAAGATTTGCCATGTGAAGTAATGTTACTGTTAATTCCAGGATACCCACAGCGTTAAAAATGCAGAGAATATGAAAAAAAAATTAACTGTAGTTTATTCATGCCCCTATCTACTTTCACACAAATGTCTAAATATAATAAGATATTTAACTGTTTAACAGACAGTAGATACATATTAGCATTACTGAAGTTTATAAAAAATAATTTCTGCATTAAATAATAACCAGTAAAATTTAAAGAAAATCTATACATTATTTAAAAATATTATATTGATAAAAATACTAATAGGAAGGTAAATAAGAACAAACAATTATTAAATTCTTTCATATCTCCTACAATACATACATAGTAAGTAATGTTATTTTATAATACTTTACCTCAAATTATTATAGGTATAAATAATATCCGGGTAGATAGGTACAATTTTATTTTTTGAACAATATATTATACATATCATTAGTTTGAACATATGGCCAATTAATTAGGTATGAAAATAAATATGTAGGTATAATAAATGAAAATCTAGATAAGATATAAAAATTATCTATTTAAGAAAAATTACATAACAATGTAATCAAAAATTAATTTTAAGTTTTTAATAACACCGATAAAAAATTATTAGATAGTATATTTTAAGGCTTAGATATTAAATAAATTTAAATAAACTTAGACTAGACAGAATAAATAGGTAAAGAAAAATATTATCATAGATACTAATTTTTGTGAGAGTATAACACCTAAATTATCAAAATTGAATAGTGGAGCTACCTCCAAGATGAAAAGCAAAGCCAATAAGTAATATTAGAATTTATAATTGTTGTAAAAACCATAAGGGACTGTGAACTGTATAAACGTTTTTCCTGACATGTAGATAATTTTAAAACATAACTATTCAGGTTGATACAAATAAGAGATCAACAAATAAGGAACTTACAAAAAATTTATTAATTGAACTGAATGATTTATAAAATAAGGATTTGGAAAACAGATATTAATTATTATCATTATCATTTATAATTACGCACTATGAAGTATGAACAACGGGCAATATTAGATAGGTGGGTGGCAGGGAGAGGTGTTTGTATCAAACCTGTTGAAGACGTTGTTGGTTTCCCGAGGCTTGTTCAAAAGCGGAATGTCCTCTTTGACGGTTAAAGTGGTCGTGGACGAAGACGAGTTCATTTCCACCAAACAGACACCTGCACCGGCGGGCGAATCCATAAAATCAATCACATAATTCTGCGATTGCGCCTGTTATAGACGGCAGCGGCCAACACAAAGTTTTACGCAGCGCACGAAAGAAAATATAATAATATGAGATCGTATGGGTATTGGACGATGAGAAAAATATTGCAATTGGTTTTTTACGTCACAGATATTTATTTATTTTTTAGTTCACGTACAAAGTGTTCACAAAGAATGACGTAGATATGATACGGATGGAATAACGGCCGTGTACGTACTCAACTACAAATCAGATGACTCAAATGGTCACTGAACACTGAAGCAAGCGCTGAACCGCAGCATAGCAGTGACGACCGACGAGTGGTTAGGATGGGTGGAAAGAGAGGTGGAGAGGCAATAGGACGTGGCGGCAGCGACAGAACTACAGGCACGATCCCGTTCTCGTTCTTCAGCGCAGGCGAATCATCGAACGGGCCACAACGAGTCAATATTATCAACGCGCGCGAATGTCAAGGTTCAATTCATGGCATAAACGCGTTACAACACTGCATTATCAACGTCGCCGGTTCTTCCATGATTAATATCGTCGTTACTGTGATAAAAAAAATTCGTCTACTATCAGTACTATCACCAGTCGCAACTCTAGTAGTTAGTACTGAGTACTGTACTACTGACAGTACTGACTACGTTTAGAAGTTAGTAGAGTATAACTCGACGTCGACAAACTGAACAAACTTGAATCAGAAATCAGAATTCAAAAGTTAATATTCAGTATTGATTACTTAATAGTTAATAATTAATAGATTAATAAGTATTTACGTCTCATGATTTATGTTTAAGAATGATTCGTTATGACTTATGTCGTTAATAAATCGAGATCATAGTCCATGAATAGACGAGCATTGCGTATAATTTTTGTTGAGATTATCATTGTTATTTATTATAAAGGCATATTTTTTAAGATTATTATTTATGAGAATGATTATTGTTAATTAAAGAGCATATTTATTGTGATTAAATTATCAAGAATTAAAAAACAAAGTAAATGGGTAAAGAAGGCATTTTATGAATAATAAAAAACCAGGTACATTTTTTTTGGAATTAGCTAATCCGTCAAAAACACATCTGAAGATATTTCAGAATTAGAATTATTACACAAGACCCAACAGTTAATTGATTTAGGAAGCCTGATTAGAAGTCCAAGTGGATGCCCCAGACCTACCCCTAGCCTGAGTTTAAAGCCCAGCTTAAATAGAAGTTTAAGCTTAGACAGTAAAAAAGTTATATGTTATATGTAGTAAGGTTACGGATAATTTTGTGCATCTACCATCAACGTTCCAAAGGAGATCATGTTGTAAAAAATGGTTACTATGAAATTAGAGGACACATTTAAATTGATACCCTTGTGTACGGGAGAAGATGATATTTATCCATTTATAAATACATGTGATATGACAGACGACAGTTAACTTAGTTGAAGAAAAATGTGCACCAATGTTAGTTAAATATATTACTACTAGACTAAATGGTAGGGCTTTAGAAATGATAACATTTTTAAATGTAACTAAATGGATTTAAATTAAAGTTACTTAACAGATGCTTTTGAGGATTTAACCACAACATCTAGTTTGCAGATATAATTGAATTCTATTAGAATGCGTAATAATGAAGATGTAAATGAATATTGACATAGAGTAGAAAAATTATATCGTACATTATGTACGAGTACTCTTAATAAAGAGGACACAGGAGCAAAAGTAATTCATGAGATATTAAAGAACAAACTTTATTAATTTTTATAAAAGGGTTAAAAATCCTATAAAGACGATAGTAAAAGCGTAATGCAAAACCTAAGAGATAGCTAAATAATTGGCAAAAGCTGAAGAAGTAGAGTGCAATTCTAAGAGAAAATTATAGGTATAGAAACAATTGTTCAGATTATAAAAATAATGATAATTTTTTGCAATATAACACTTATAATAAAAGTTTTCAACCAAATAATAGACCAACAATAAAATGTAACAACTGAAATGGAAATCATTATGCAGAAATAACTATAGAAATAATATATAGAGATAATACAGAATCCTTTGAATAAACTCAAATACTTAATTATCATAAATGAAAATATATAAATTACAATTATTGTAACATATATGTGTAATAACTTTAATTATATTATTTACAAGAATATTTTAATTGCAGAGGTGAAAATTTTATTTTTAAATATTGTGCTAACACAATTTCTTAATTGATTTAAAAATTATGTTAATAACACTTTTATTAATGTTAATATACTAGTGTAATGGAAAAATTTTGTAAACACATAAGTAGAATAGTAAAATTTTCTGTTTTGCAGACATAAACCTTTTTTTTTTTGTGGGGAGGTGTCGCGGGTTACAAAATATCAGAGTATATTATGGTAATAAACTCATTGCATGTGTCAGCAATTCAGGTGCAACTGCATTGTTGGATCACCTTCATGCAACAAGAAATTGCACTGGAAAATGTCGGCAATTAGGAGTAAAATACATCCTGGAGATTGTTCTTTTACAATAACAAATATCAAAACAACTCCAAGGATACCTACAAAATGCAAGGACGTGGGCTGTCATATCAAGGAACAGATTCCATTTATAAGGAAGCCCAGAGAGCAGTAATATCAGATGCACCATAACCATTAAAACCTGAGAACCTTCAGCCCCTTAACCACTATCTTACTCTTCAAAACTTATACTTTGTTCAATCTTAATAAAATCCTAATATTTGTTGATAAATTTGTATTATTTTATTATTCAATTAAATAGCCGATTGCTGAAAGTATGCATGCAACACATGTTCAGTGATTTTTAATAAAACTTAGAATTATTGTCTCAATTAAATTATTCAAATGAAACAGAAGGTGTAAATTATGTTATTATAAGAAACATTATTTTAAGTGTGCTCAGATTATTTTGATTTTTTAAATTACAACATAACATGTAAGCTGAGTTTAAATTATCTTTGTTTTAGGAACTTAATTACTTAAATACATATATTTAATCTAATACATTATTATTCAAAAAGAAATATGATAAGAAAAGTTCAAGAAAATGTTTCTTAACAATACCAATATGTTTAATTATATACAACATTAAGTTATAATATTATTACAATTAAACAACTATAAGTCTAAATATATTATTACTTTTATAACTTTATAAATATGAATAAATAACACACAATAATATTTTTTATGGAGTTTTTATTAACAGGTTACATTAATAAAATAATTGAAACTTTCAAAATGGTCAAACAAATAATTAACAAATACAAGTATTTAAGTATGGTGTATCTAACAATATGGATCATGGTTAATATTTAATATTACTCATAGTTAACTACTTGAATAGATAACTGTGGTATAATTGAATGATTGAGAATTAAGATAATTTTTTTGGTTCTTAATGAAGTGGATTTTAGGATGTTTCAAACTTCAGTTATTTGTAAACATTTTCATATTGATAACAATAAAATTAACAAGTATAATGAGTTATAAGACATGCGAATAATCAATAAATTGTTCTCATTGGCCTTTACAAACCAAGATAATATACTTGATAATTTTGTACTTAAATATAATATATAAATATATTAGTCCATGGTTCCCATTATATATAGTTTATAGTGAACCACGATAATTATAACACTGTTATTATTTTTTAACCATTAAGAGTAAACATGTAAATAAGTACTTAAAACTATTCTGAAATAAGTTATTATAAATATATGGTTGTGCTATCAAATTTTGGTATTTTAGAATACTATTTAATTTATTTTTTAATATCCTGAACGGTTAAATCTATAAATCTAGAAGTCACAAGGAAAAGTTTACTTAATAATTTCTATATTACTATACTATTTATTCTATTCTACGTTTAGGCATTTCTAATGATGTTACTCATAAATCATAGATTTAATAATGTTTATTACTTTAATAAATGTTACTATTTACTAGTTACTACTACTGTATAGTGTATGTTTTAATTAGTACACTGTTTTTATTTAAAATTTACTATTTTTTATTAAAAATCACTAATCAGTGACATAAATTGAGTTTACAGATAATTTATAAATCACGTAAAATGTATTTATTCATAAATCGCTTATTATTTTTGAAATTTATAAATATAACTTACCCATTAAATATTTAGAATATTGTATTTATATGAGCTTTTATAATTTTATATACCCTACATATATTTATATATTATAATAAAATACACTCATTAGATTGACAGTAAAGTTAGTATATTTCCAAGCCAAATTAAACACACTGCAAAACACTCATAAAAATCCACCAATGTTCATTTTATCGCTAGTATTGTAATTTATAAAATACTTACCCACAAAACAGGAGCGAAGAGACCCTAGCCCATCTGCTTTTGTAGTAGACGTTATGTTTTTTAAATGGCGTCATGTCATCACTGGACAGAAAGCAATCAGAGTCATCTCCATCGAACTGTCTCTCCGCTTGGCTTAATAACAATGGAATACTCTCTGTCTGCAGACTTTTTTTCACCTAAATCGCACCAGACACAAATTAGGATTTAAACTAGAGATGGTAATACCAGAGGACTTGAAAATATATGGTTTCAATATACTCACTCGTTTCATTTAAGTACAATGTTGTAAATTTGTCGAAAATAGAAATAAACATTTTAATGTATACTTCAATAAATGTAATGCCGGCTATCCATTAGACGGGAGATGTTTGATATAGATCGAGTACAATAAAATATAAATTTGAAAAAAATTACAATGGAAAACTATCGTTCAGTATTTTGATTATTTTCATTTATTACAAATGTCAAATAGTCAAACTCAGAGCACGTAAGTCAGAAAACAAAATAAAAATTCGATAATATATATATTATACGGCTTCAATGTTAGATATCTGATTAGGGATATCAAGTTAAGCTGCTAAACTCAAATATGTTATTGAACATTTTTATTTATATACATTTGTATTATTTACTCTAATCGACCGGCCGGAAAAATGTTACTACCTTCATACCTACTGATGTTTTTCGCATAACCAGGAACTGAAATAGACAGCCCGCTGCTTTTTCTATTTTTCATACCTGCGCCGCTGCAGCCTACAGTCTGCTGCAAGTTTGCAACAACCAATGAATCAACCAGAAAATCAGCTGTAGGTTCAAAATTGTGGAAGATTAAAAACTATTAAAATTTAAAATATTAAATATTATTATTTATTATAAATTTTAAACTTTTAAGTAACTACTGAGTATTGTATTTTAATTAATATTTAGTAATTATAAACTTTTAATTTTTGAAAATTAAAATACTGTCAATGTAAATTGATGTTCTATAGTAAATATTATCTACTATAATGTACTACTAAAAAAAAGTAGGCAAATTTTAAGTGGTTACTGCTCTTCTGTACATTAGGAATATTAGGATATCGAGTAAGACACTTATATAGGTGTATTAAATTTTAATTCAATGATAATATATCATTATACACAAAAAACTGTACGTCAGTCTATATTATCAGTTATCACTAAGTATATTATATTTCACATGTTTTTTCGATTTAAGTTATTAGTCATTAATTCAAATAATTAAGTTTTCTATGTATATTAATAATAAAATAAAATATTAAAAAACAATTATTAGAAAATTGGCACTCTTACATTTTTTAAATATTAATATTATAAATTATACTTGTACAAATGCTATAATTAGGTACTGACGGTACTGTGTAAAACAGTATAATATGTATGATACATTTATAATACATTTGTATTTATTAAAAAGTTTTTTTACTTTGACAACTGTTGCTACTACAGACCACATTAAACTAAATAAAGATTAAATTTAATGTTTTAAGGCAACCATGATTATAAAACAGTTATTTAAACAAGAAAATTAGTTTTAAATAAAAATTCCTATTTTCCCTTAATTTTTTGTTTTTTCCTGATAATATAAAAAGTACTGAGAAATTTTCATTTTGACCTCTTTAAACTAGATCAAGTTTGTTATTCACAATCACCCTCAAAATAAAAAATAAAATTCTAATTGTTGAACACACATACAAAACACATTTTTGTAAAATCAATATATTCATTGCTCCACTTATAATCTAAAATCAAACTGATAAAATCTGTTGAAGTGTATACAGTATACACTATACAATATTCTAATATCATAACAAATTATATTTTTACTTTATAAAGGTAATGTAAAAACATTTTGATGAGTAATATCATGATGGCATGTTTCAAGTTTAAACTACACTACCACAGAATAACTATATTATTCTATGACACTAGTATACTACTGACAAAAATAATTATTAATTCCATAGTAGTTGAATCTTTTTCTATGATCTATAAAGTATAAAGTATCATGTTAACATCATATTATTTGATTTTAATATAAATTACTATTTAGTATTGTTAATATAAACTTCAAAGTGTTATTTATCTAAATAATTGGTTTATTGTAAGACTAAAAATAATTATTGACATAATAATAAATTAATGTATTGATTCATATTTAAAAAAAAATTGTAATTAAAAAAAATATACTTTGAAATAATATAGTTTTTATAACAGCATAAGATTTTTGTTTAGTAATGGCTAATTTATATTATAAATATAATTAATATGTCAGTTAAAATCATTACACTTGGAGAATTCACCCTGATCAAAAAAATTATCCAACACTCATGTGTCAAGTGATTGTGAAAAGAAAACATAGTCCATAGCTTAGACAACAGACTACACAGACTATCTAATCTAAAATGATTAGATTAAAAAATAATAAGATTGAATTAATAAATTGACAAATAATATATTTTTATAAAAATACTATTTAGATTTATAACAATAATTTATTTTTTTATTTTTGCTTTGTCATCATCTTCATCTTCATCATTATTGTCGTCGTCGTCATCATCATCATCATCATCTTCTGAAGAATAATCATCGTCGTCATCATCATCATCACTATATTCAGCTATTAAAATAAAGTTTTAAAATATATTATTGTTGTGAATAAATAATATTGTTAACATTAATCTTTTAAAATCAAATACCTTCATCATAAGTATATCCATAGTTTGCTCCAGAACTACCAGCTCCATAACCATACGAATCATCATCATCATCACCTTCTTCATATGCTTGTCGGCCATATTTGTGATTACGAGCTATAAATAAAAATAGTTAATATTATGTTTCACGCAATAGAAAGAAAAATAAATGATAACATAAAATAGGTTTGGAATTAATAGCATTTTAATTTATCAAAAAAAAAAAAAAAACTTAATAATAAGCACTCAAAAAAGTATTATAATAGAAATAAGAAAAAAAGGCTTTTTCAAAAATTATAATTCTTCCTCACTCAAACTCTTTCTTTTTGCCCCAAAAAACAAATTTAGGTCCATAACTTTTTAAAGCTGAACTTATATTTTCTCATGATAAATTAAATTAATACTTTATTATGAACAACATTTAAAAAATATCACAAACAGTAAAAATTAATTTATATTTATACTTAATTAATATTTATAAGCATTAATAATTAATAATAATATTACAAATTATAAAATTAATAATTAAGAGAATAAATATTATTAATTTTTTAATAGATATAGTTCAAATAAATTTAGGTTAAATTTTGTAAAGTAATCAAGTATAAGTATATAAAATACTTTTGAAAAAAGTACTTAGATTATTTTACAGGTGAATATCGAATATCGTAAGCATTTGAACTTGAAGTATTCATATATATATTATATAATGAAATCAAAATGGATATTAGTATACTTACAAGATAATGAAAGATCACTGACTTCAGCTGTTGGATAAGAACACTTAGGACATGGATAATTCCTATCTTTTTCAGAATACTTGAAACGTTTACATCGAATGTGTTCATCGCAGAAACACACCTTACATCTCAAGCAACTATACTGTCCTAATTTATTGCATGATTGACCTGAAATTAATTTTAAAATATAAATATGAATTAATAAACATTTGTTTTAATGTTTTAAATTTTATTTAAAGAAAATAATTCATTAAGATTGCCACTATAAAAATTAAAGCAACTCAAAGAGTTTTAAAATTTTAAATACTAATTTAAAATAATTTATAATTGATACCTTAAGTAATTGTTGCTTAATAATGAAATTACATACAAAACCTATTTTTTGCTAAAAAGAACTTAAAAGGCTATAGTTATGGTAAGAAATCAAATTTTCAACATAAAAAGAAGAGAACTTTACAGTGCAATATTGTTTTATTTTTTTGCGTATCACTGAATACATAACAATGATATCATACTGTCAAAATTCCTCTTTTATAGTCAAAATGTAGGGGTGTTTTTATTAGTCATACCAACAAGTTCAACTTTTAACTAACAACTTACTGATGTACGGCATACACTTAATGAATCATTTAATATTTTAATTATAACCATTACATTTATAATTTTCTGATTCTAAAACTTGACATGAAGCTTGGTGCTCAAATTGATCATCTTCACAAAGATATGCTGAACAATATGAGCACATAAATATACGACCACCATGATCCCATGTTCCACGTTCACATTCAGCACAATTTGCATCTTGTAGGGGACAAACACAGGCATGAGTTGTCAGACATTTTCGACCATGACATACCCACGCTTCACAAAAATCACATATTGCACCCTAAATATTGAATTTATAATTATAATAAAAATAATTTTATCTATTGTATTAATATTATTCATACCACTAAACCCATTCCTGTTGTATAGACACCAGGGTGTTTAACAACACAATCTCCTGACTTCATAAGACATTTTATTTTACCACAACTAGCACACTGAGGTAAACGCTGTAAATTTTGACAAAAATAACAAAAAGCCCGATTTTTTTGTTTCCTAAAGTAAAAATAAATTAACTCAATAATAAGATTAAAATTTTTAATTGATATATTTTAATCATAATATAGTATTAAATTAAAGTGTATAAAAACAATTTTTATTTTCATTAAATATAATAAAAAAAAAAAGAAAGAAAGAGAGATATAAAAGCTATATAATTATTAATTGTTTCACAGTTAAATTCAATACAAATTAAAAAATATAAACCATATATTATTTTTAAATAAAGAATCATATAGCATTGATTACTTATATATTGTTTATGAATAATAAGAATTATTATATATTTTACCACAGTTAAAGTTACATTAAGGTTTTTTTTAAATATTTATATGTTAAAGCAGTGGTTCTCAATCTTTTTCGTGTTTAAAACATTCCTTGGGTATTTTATAAAAAATTCTAGATACCGGGATAGTTTGTAGAAAACTAGTCTTCCATGGTAAATTAGTTAGGAACCACTGTGTTAAGATATATGCTATTAAAAATGAATATCTATTTGTAAAACTTACTTCTTGCATTTGTCACATTCCTGAAAATAAAAATTTGATATTAAAATTTTTAAATTTAATATAATTATATATATTTTATTCAAGTTGAATTTACCCATTTTTAGTCATGTATACTGAGTCTATACTTTATTCAGGTTAAAATTGAAACACTCAACCAACAAAAACTCACCATATCACCACTAGACAACTCTCACTGCAAACATAATTACAGACACCAATAAATAACACCTGCAGCCAAAGAGAGTTAACTAATAATAGAATGCATAACATGAGCTTAGAGGGAGTCAGATAGCAACCCATGCTGCAATCTTTAAGTGTAAAAGTGGTTCAAACTTAGCTTGAATAAAGTATAGGATCATAAAAATGATGTAATAACATAGTTCATAACATATATAATATCTTGTAGTGTAGTGATATTTGATACCGATTCTCATAGTCAGTAACATATGTAAGGGAGGATTTATTGCATAAACTTAACCACATATTTGCAGTCATACGGATTAACTTCACGTGAACAGAACTATAGTAATTAGACTAATAAAATAAATTCTATTTAATGTAACAATACTAATAAAGATGTAAAAAATATTGACTTAGGATAACAGCTATATTGTTTAAAATTCAGTTGTTTTCAACTTTTTTTGTATGACGGCACCCTACTTAATTTGGTTATACATAAATGGTGACACACTTATGATCAGTAATGGATTTTTGAAAAAGTAAAAATTATATACCTTTGTAAATGAATACATTTATATGTTAGCATTTGAATAAAAAAAAAAAAATTATAATTACTTAATTAAAATTTAAACGGTTCAAAAAAAGTATTTAAAAAAAGTACTATAAAAAACAGTATACAAAGGAAATTAGTATGATACTTATGATTGATGAACTTAGTTCATCAGAACATAAGTCTTTGATTCATGGGCGAATGGTTGACAAACTTACGCGTAATTCAGTTTCAATATCTTTAAGCATTTTTGTTATTTCTAATGTTAAAAAAATGTTGATTTATACATGTATGATTTTGAAAAAGGAAGCAAAATCTACAATTATTTTTTTACTCACTTCGGCGTATTTGATTTACAAAGAAATCCAAAATGAATCAATTTAATTCAGACATATAAAATTTAGATTTTAATGTTGTATTTAATATTTACAATGAGTGTTCTTTTCCATAAAATTTTATATTCAAAAATGAACAGTTTAAACTTGTGATATTTTGACGACACACACTACGGTAATAGTAACACACTAGTGTGTCACGACACATCCATTAAGAACCACATATTTAGATTAATAAGAAAAAAATGTATTTAAATCTATTATATTGATAGTTTTTATAATTATACTAGCTAAATTTGATTAAAGATTCCAGATAAAAACATATAGTAAAACCAGTTGATTAAATGAGATTTGTTAAAATTTCTATACATTAAATAAAATTTTAAAATATAAATGGCATAATTAACTACCTACCTAAAATATAATAAAATTATAAAAAAGTAGAAATAACACAAAAATTCAATATTGTCTTTATTCATTTTATAATTTAAAATGTTAATAATCTATTTTGGTCTTGAGATAATGTTTATTATAAAAATAATTTATCTTTATGATTATTTTGGAAACTTAAATAATAACACAAAATGTATTTATAATAATAATAAAACGTATGACTGTAAGAAAGATAATTCATAGAATAAAATATAAATGAAATGATTGAAATTTATGAAAGTTGTAGGTACATAATATGTATTTCTAGGAAATATGAGGTATAAAACCCAAGGAAGTGTACTATAAAACAATAAGTACAATATATTTACATACATTTTATATCTTAATGATTTGAAGAAAAAAAAATTAACATTAAAATAAGATAAATACCAACAGATTATTTTAAATTATCATGAATAGCATACAACTTTAATTAAATTAATTAAACTAAAATTATGTATCTTCGTTTAGTATAATCTATTAATATTACATTTTTTATTTTAACTATACAATACTTATCATTAAAATTTTCTTTATAACATAATTTAATAAAGTTTAATTTATTTACCATTGATGCATTGCAAGGGTGTTTAGCCAAAGACAAGTTGTCCTTTGCTGATCTAATTCCTTTTTGTCGAAGCCTCATCTTTTCTGCCTTCTTTCTCTGTCCCGTTTTTTTTTTAGGCATATTTATTGTAAGTATAAGACGTACACCTATTTATAATATTTTATTTTTTAATACATGCGAACAAATAAATATTAAAGATATTATTAAACTGTAATACCTGAATTATTATTTAAATTATGTAAGTAGTAAATACACGTGTCTTGTACCAAGACCTTAAAATAAAACTATAAATATTAAATGCCACACCAATAATCCATAAAACTGTCACACGACTCACACAATGTCAGTTGGCAGTCAGCACTCGCGAGTTCATAAAAAAATTGATAACATTATCTATCAAAGATTATTTTTTGATATTAAATGAGAATAAATAACAGGTTGGCAACTTAATATATAATGTAGTTTGATAATAATGACGTATATCACTTGCGAGTTGCGGTTCTTAACCTTTTGTGGATCGCAGACCCCTAATCAAAGATTTTTGGAAATCATGGACCCCCTTACCAATTTTTTTTGAATACTTTTCTTTTACAATACGTTATGTATTGACGTATGTTATGTTTAGGCTGCCAGGGACCCCCGACATGAATATCACGGACCCCCAGGGGGCCGCGGACCACAGTCCACAGGTTAAGAATCGTTGACGTATAGGTACGATTTACTCCAGACAAAATTTAATTTATAATATTTATATCATTGTTTTTATACGAAAAATGTTATTAGCTCGCTTAAAAACAGAATTATCGTAAAAAAACTTACTTATAAACGCATTACACAGATAAAATTCTTACTATTAAGTGTTAATGTGTTATAACATTTTGATTCACTTTAATATTAAAGCTAACGAAGCTGATTGTGAGCTACTGAGCGTAGATTTACTGTGTTACGTATTTATAAGGCGGAGACAACAAATTCGGGTGAAGCATCTTCTTAATATGTTATTAAAATAATAATACCACAGAATAAATGAAATTTATTATAATATGTATAATTGTTGTGCAACGGATAACAATAATAAGATAGTGATAGTGCCCAATATAGGTACCTAATATTTAATTACTTTAAAATTGGACAATTTTATTTAACTGCTGGCAGCTATAATAATAATTATAACTCATAACTTTTAAATTGTATAAATTAAATATTTTATATAATATATTAATATTAATAGAATTTTTAAATAGATCAATAAGCTTTTATAAAATAATGACATACCTAGGTTATTTCAATCAATTCGTTTTTTTTATACTTACAAAACAGTAAAAATTTTGAATTGGGATTATTCAATGTGTACATGACAGTATATTATTTTTTTTAAATGATCTACACTTACACTTTTTAGTTCTTATGAATCTTATGAAATATAAATCATAAATACATTTACAGTGATAATTTTTTTTCAAATTTCAAATTAATTTTCGTGAAAAGTTATTAAACAAAAACGTATAATGTCATAGGAGCTGTATGGATAAATTTAGATCATTTACTTAGTAAATCCAAATTTGGTATTTAAACTTTTACCCAAAAATGATACTATATACATATTATGTTATTATTGTTATCCTTATTGCTATTATTACTAAATAAAATGTTTTGTTTTTTTATTATAGGTTAATATATTTATATTAATTTATAATAATGATAATTTTGGAGCTTAGTATTACCCTTCGACCACTGAAAGTTTTGTCTATTAGCGTTTCTGGTATTCCTATACCTAAGTATACATCATAATTACATAAAATTCAAATTTATTGTTTAGAATTTTTACCTATAGGTATATTATAATAACAACACTTATTTTTAAACTAAAGTTCCGCAGACATGGAACATTTGTTGACAATTAGATTCTAAGTGTAGTAATGACTAGTGAATGTTTTTATTACTTATTGTCTATTGAAAGTATAACACAAATAACAAAAAATAAATTATTCGTTTTAATCCTATTCTTATAACATCGACTAATAAAACGAATTTAACTATAAAAGTAAATAATATAGTTGACATTTTTCATTATATAGTTGAATGTTGCATCACAATGTTTCAGAATAGTGTATATTGTTATGAATATCCTATGTAATTCATAATTATAGGTAGACATACTATCAAAGTTACATTTAAAACAAATGAATGCCAAATGCCAATAGCTGTCAATCATGTAATAATAAATGTTACAACACTGTATGTAAATAAATTGTTATTTTATCTATACAGAATGAGATCGTTCAAACAAACATTTAAAACAGGATATAGTATTATATTGAATCGTATATCGCCTATATATTGTAGAGTATATTATTTCGCTGTATACAATATGATAGTTTTAAGTTGGAACACAAAAAAATAGTTGTAAGTCAAATGCTGTCATTGTTATGTCGGTGTGTAGGTACTTTTACGTAGAAACATACGAGTATACAACATAATGCGAATATGACAAAAATTATGCATGTATGGGCAATATATTTTGAATAATTGCCGTGTTATATTTTGAATGTTGTAGTATGGTATACTCTTATACACTTGTTAAAAAAATATATCGAACTTTGCACATGTAATAATCTTTGTCAAATCGTTTTTTTTGCTATAATACCCACTGTTATTGACAAATTTTGTTGGAATGCAAATGAGTAAATGAATTTAAAATTACATTTACTAATGTGTGAACCTTACACAATGTACCTACTAATAATAGGAATATAATGTGAATGTTTAAAACATTTCTAAGAATAACAGTTACATTTTATGTTATATAACTATTTCTGTTTTAAATATTTAGAAATTAATTATTTAAATATAATAAAAGTAAATCAGAACCAATATATAAACGCCGTCAAATAATTTACGTTATTTACTATGTTGTGTAAGGTTTGAAGATCGTTTAGGGTATAATAATCATTAAGAAGGATAAATATCTATTCTTGTATATTTTTACGAATAAAATTATGACGTTCTATAGATATATGTTTGGATATTATCATATATTTAATGATTGAATATCTATTTTTCTAAATTAGACCTTAAAATCTATTAAGAAACCAATGAAATGTGTTATTTTAATGTATATTTCATCAGGGCTTTTCACTATCGTCTATCTATCATTAGTCGTTTAGCGCGAATAGTTTCTGGAGACTGAAAATATTAGCTTTAAACATTTAACAACAAGTATGAAATAAATAATAATTTATAAGTTCCTAAATAGAAATCTTTGACATGACTGTGATTGTTGATTAGTAGGATATAATTTTCGTCGCATTAGATTGATATACCTAACACCTAATTGAATTCGGGATTCTTTTCTTATTTAGAGATAGTAGGTATATATTATACGGATTTCATATTTTTTTAGTATTTATTGATTATAAATACGATTATTTACAATGCACGACCAACTTAACACGCGTTTTTTTTTATTGAATTCTAATTTCAAATTAAAATTTTTTTTTCCAATTGTGTATTAAACTGGTATTTCAGTATTTAAATATTTAACAATATATTTGACTACATTTTTTCAATAAATTTAAACGTTGCTTTTACTGCTTGTTAGTATTTTATAATATAATTTTATAGTGAAAGATTAAGCATATAGGGTATAGATATTTATTTTAGTATTACTTTTACTGTAGGTACCTACTATAAAACATGTGATGTGTGTAATGTTTTTTATATTTTATACCCTCATATGATATGTACCATGAATATATATTATATACATATAAGCATAATAATTGTAAAGTATTACCTATTAATTGTCTACGGTTTATAAAATATAGTATAATTATACTGTAATAATAGTTTAAACTATAGGTTATAAAAAAAAATGATATACTTTAAATTGAAACTTTTTTTTTTTTAGTAGCTTTCAATACCTAAATTAATATAAATAAATGATCACAACTATATGCATGAATAAAAAAAGAACGGCCGTTACAAATAACCAAGTATATAAAATATACAATTGAAAACGTAATTATATTAAAATCAAATAAACAATTCAAAAAATTCGAAAAACTTTAATATATTAATCTAAAAAAGGAATTTAAAATAATTTGTGAGTCCATTGAAACGATAAATTGTCACTGTACAAGAAATGAAATAATTTTAAACGGAGGTTAGAAAGTAATGTACACTCTTAGCAAAAATGTGAGTGAAATTGAAACTTATAGTACAAGTAAAAATACAACGTTATACCAATTGTACATCGTATTATTGTATTAATATTTATTTTTACGCTTTTGTCCCATTACCAAAGTACAAAAATACCAGTCAATTTTGTTTATCATGATTCATGATAATATGTTAATATTAATTAATTTATTTATGTTTTTATTAATATGTTATTTTTATGCTTGGTTAACGCTGTGGTATTATTAATATTATAGGGATCAAAATTTGCGAAAAATAGATATTCTGAAAACAATTGGAACACCCTAATATCCTTGATTTTCAGAAAAGAAAGAGAAATTTATTGAAAATATGGTTATTTGAAAACACAATAGGTATCTATGTTATATTCATCTAAAATAATTGATTTAAAATTTAAAAATAATTAAAATATTTTCAGAACAAATATCTCATATCTGTATTATTAATATTACGTGTTAAATATAATAACTTATTGGGAACTATTGGGTATTTAGTATGCAATACATTTCTATTTTTTTTACTTTAATGGAACCTTTTTTTATGATTTTTATCCAACAAGTGTATTTTAGATATCGAATGGAGCGATTTTATATTTATTTTTAATGTATAGTTTAGATGATAAGTAGTTAAAAAAATGTTTCAATCTTCAACTTAAATGTGGATTTTGATAAAAAAATTGGATCTATTTTGTACTTTAATAAGGTTAAAATTGAAAAATCTCAGTATTTTTCAAAATGTATAGTAAAAACAAAAAACAAAAAAATAAGGAAATGCGATAATATAATATATTACTTGAAATAAGTATTCTAATAAATGTACAGAAAATTACTTTCATGCGTCAAAATAATGAATCGATAAGAAAAAAAAATTTGGCTGTTTATTATATACAAACGTCCTTCTCGATACCTTGACTGATTGAGAGTAACTCAATGATTTATTTTTGAAAGATGTTAAGTAAAAGTGACCTTGCTGTCTAAAATCATATTAATTTTCTTAACATTAACTAAATAAATGATATCAAACATAAAAGATAGAACAAGTGAGGAAAAATCCTCGTATAAAATAAGAAATAAATTATTTAAATTACTTATTCATCTTCGATTCTAAAAATGACTAAAATTATCTATACTACACAATAAATAAGTAAACTTAAAATTCTATACTTAGAATTTACTAAATACTTAATTACTTAATATTATATGCAAATAAATATTTTAAGCACAATAATATTTAATTTTGTTTATATTTCTAAAATAGTAGGTATATTACCATATAGCAGAGATGGGAACTGGCGGCTCGCGAGTCTATTTTATCTGACCCGTGGTACATTTTCAAATTACATCATACAATTTTAAAATTGAAAATTCACATTATAAACAAAATAAATGCTAATTAAAATATATATTTTGAATGAATTTTTTTTTGCTTCTATGCTTTGGTCCGATTAATTTTTAATTTTTTTGTAAAATTGGCACTCTAATAATTTTGAGTGGCTTATGTCTATCATATAGTATATATTATACATGAATATGATATGTTAATGTACAAGTAGGTACAGTAAGCAATTAACTATATGTTTGCACGATAATTTAATATATAATACTTTTGAAAAAAAAGAAACTTAATTCCAGTATAATTAATTGAAGTTTACCTTATTTTAATTTTTTTATGAACATTTTGTAAATAAAAGAATTACTCAAAATCGTTTATACAATATTTTAAGAGATTGAAAATTGAGTTTAAATGTTATTTTAAAAGTGTTAATAAACATAACTTATGTAGATACTTAATAGTTAATATCTATTAATATTATAAGCTATATTCTACCCTTGAAGGTTATATTCAATGTAAATAAAAAACAATGTATTATTTTTATACTCAATGATATGTAATGTAGGTACATAAATTATTCTAAATACTGCTTTTGTACATATTTTGGTATTTCCAGTAAAATTTTGTTTTATTCAAATAAATTGTATTTTTTTTCGCAAATCTATATTTTTGTAAGCATACAAAGTTATTTTTCATATGATTTTTGAATTCATTCATGTACATTGCACATTAATAGGAGATTCTGTATAGTACTTGGCAACTATCGCGGAAGAGAAAATTACCTTTACTAATACGAAGAGCTTACTATACTAAAATATTAATCTGTATAAAGTATGAACATATTTGATTGAAAATTAGTAAGGTTTAAACATAAACATAATACAAAATATGAATTAACAATGAAGGTTACTTAAAATGATTATGTTATTACTTATTAGGTATATTCTTTAGTATCTTTATTCTGATTTGAAAGTAAATGTAACCTTCAATATAATATAATATAATATATTATTAACCAAACCAAACGCATATAACTTTAATGAATACCTAATTATTTATGTCAAATACTAAAATGAAAAACTTAATTTTGATATATTTACTATACTAATAGTAACCTATAGGTAAAAATCAAAATTATTGAGTTTAATAATTTATATAATTGATTAAAAGATCAATGTTTAAAATTTAAACTAGTATTTGTTAATTGAAAATTCTAACAATTTAATAGGTTAATTTTGTTTGCTTTCGTAACATTAAAAGATATATTTTATTCAAAAAATAATTTTAATTCATTTTTTAGGTTAAAATATTATTTATAAAAAAAAAATAACAAAAAAAAAAGACAAACTCTAATAAACACAAAACAACTAAACATTGAAACACTTCGCTTGACACGAATTTCACTTTTGGCATTATTTAATTTTAATTTGTGATAGTTTAAATATTATAATTAATATATGCTCGGAAAAGAATACATATAATATATATATATATGCACATTCTGTATTGCAATAAAAATATATATATATTTTTTTATTATTAGGTATCTAATAGTACCTATATATGTATATTATAGTTATAAATAAAAAAAAGTATATTAAAAAGTACTAATTTCTTTTTTTTGTACAAATCATTTTATCAGAAGTATTTATATTAATAAATGTATTTAATCTTATTGTAAACGTAGATTAGTATTCAAGTTTTAATATTCGTGAAATTTATACATATTTAAAAAAGAATTAAGGTTTTCATATTTCATAATTCCATATATATATATTTTAAAGTTATAACTTATAAAAGAATTTTTATATACTATACTTAATACTAAAATTATACTATGGAAATTCAATTAGTTATTACCCGTTATGTATGGAAAAACTTATATCCGATTACTTCTGTGTTTCTGTGTAAACAAATAGATATAAATTCCCTTAAAAACATTTAACTATTTTAAGAAAATTAAAACCACTTAGAGGTGGTTTTAGTTATTCTTAAAAATATTTGTATTTTTAATTATGTTTATATTTATATTTTATACTTAAAAAATATCATATTCACTATCATATTAGTTTAATTAAAGTTGTATTTATTGCTAAAATAACGTTAAATTGTTTTTATATAATAAAATTTAATAATTTTTTGTTATGCGAGATTAGGTTAGATTAGGTTAATTAAAAATATATGAATCTTATAAAATGCATGTAAAATATGTATAAATATATAAATGTTATTTAAATTATCTCTATTACTTATTTTAGAGATATTAGCATAAATGTAATTTACCATATATTTTTAGGAGAATTTACGTAAGTGTAATACAATAGCAAAATATTTTTAGAGAAATTTAAATATTTTAGGGGAGTTTAAATTTGCTTGTTTAAACGCTTTGTTTGAAAAATATTGTTTATATAAGTGCTGCGCATAAAAAACTTATACATCATATTATCTTTGATCATAAATATATTTTTAACATTTAAAAATGATCCAAATTATTTTAATAATAATAACATTCAATATTTTTGCCTGCTGATTTTTTTTTTTTATATATAATATATACGATAAAAACATAATTATGTAAACACAACCATCACGTAAAAATATAATATATAAGGAGACTATTAATTTGTTTAGTATACCTAATAGCTGTTTTATTACATATTTTTCTCTTTATTTGTAATTTAAGTAAATATAATATATTACTTATAGGAAAATTAATGTTGTACGACAGGCGCGTCGTATACAACACACGGGGAAAGTTTCCCGTGCACCCATAAGCGATTGTACGAAATTTCATGTTAGATACACACTATTCATTATTCGTAACTATAATATATATAATATGATGTGTGGAATACGAAAATTAGTTTATAACCTGTGTTTCATAAAAGCGATGGAATGATGTTATACCTCAAAACAGTTTTTCTTTCTAAATCTAACATATACTCTTGGTATCATAATAATATAAATAGATTATACAATTTGATTAAAAGTTACTTAACACTGACTGAGAAAACAATATTTATATGATTAGATTTTCTCTTATATTATATAGTTTTAGCTTGATATCTGATGGGATTTATAAATTAATAACAACAAACGAAGAACACACATAGCACGTATTAGTATACTACATAGGTTATATACAACGTACTATGATACATTATATATTATTATTTTATTATACACTATACATATTTAATTATTTGCAGTATATCTTATTTAATGTATTATAGACACGTTAAAAACAATTTTTCAAGGTTATAACTATTACCTATATACCAATAAAATATTATACATAATGTACAACTCAAATTTAAAATTATGTGTTATGATTAAATAAAGTTTATTTATTGTTATTTTTTAATTAGGTAGGCATATTGGTTTAATAAAAGTTGTGTCGAAATATGAATAGTTCGTTCAATGGATAACATAATTATTGTTGCGTCCTGTTTACAACGTCGATTCATATATCAACGCAGAAATGAAATACGAGTAGGTACTTGATATATTAAGAGCTGTGGCGTGGCCAGGGGGGTGGTTTTGGATGTTAAATCCCTCCCCTCCCTCGGCCGTATTTATATCAAAAATATAATGTTTATAATATAGGAATACAATCATTTGGTCGTGGTAAAATGTATTCTGTTATGCCGTATTCACACACTACCACGGTTTAAGATAAACTTTATCTTAAACATAATATGTTATTAAACACTATTGTTATTGTATAATAATTTTTATTTTATTTATTTATTTTTTTTTTGTTTAATATATTTATAAAAAAAGGAAAAAAATTATATTATCATCATCATTATTATTATTATTATTACTATTATTTAAATAAATACTTAAAAGTTAATCGTAATATTATAATTTATTTAAACAATTTATGAGTACATTTCAGGGAGTGTGAAATCCTTCACTAGTTACATTTTATTACAAAAAAAACCCCCCCTAAAAAAAATCCTGGCTACGCCACTGATTAAGAGTATAGAAAATTTTCATTTAATTTAACTTAGATATAAAAATACAATATTGCAAATATAAAATGTTTGGTAAGCTGTGATGCGGTGTTATGACCTGCCTTTATAAGCGTCTCGAATATCCCTAACCGTCAGCAGAGCTCTTGCTTAGGTCTTTCGCATATAAATGGTTAGTTCATGACAAAGAAATCCGATTTTAGTGGTGGCAACTTTCAATGACAGGAGGGTTCTCGCATTTTGATTATTATCTTGTCGACTCTTACACTCAGAATTTCAATTTTTCCTAGAAGTGAGCGACGTGTGATCATACCTGAATTGTCTTAATTAAATAATACAATAATGCTCACATGTGATAGAGATAGTGCACTATTTGCCCTAACCTCACATTAGTTATATTGTCTTGTTTAATTAACTAATCGGAGCATGTGCCGTCACACCGTATAATATATATGTCTTAAAATATACTAAATATTACATGGTCCGTAACATTATTATGGATTCGAATTATTCTGAAAAATTACAATATATACTCTTAGGTATATGCTTACAGATTCGTAAAAAGTACAGTGTTTGTTATTGAAAACTCAACCGTCATTCCGTATATTTAGTGGTAAATATAATTTTATACTGCAAAAATTACGTAAATAGGATGCTTAAAACGATACAGATCAACATTAAACAAATATTTAATAACATAATATTATTACATGAAATATCTGATATCAAAAAACTAAAGAAACGGTTAAACATTTATTATAAATATATAATAAAATATTATACAATAGATTTTAATGTAGCTAATACATAATATTTATACTTTTAAAGTATAAAATAAGGGTTGTGCTAGTGCACCAATAGAATTAAAAGATGAATCTCGAGGCGTGGTGCATTAATGCGCTGGCGCACAATCACCATGGCAACAGAAGGGACAATTACTGATAACCAACTACGGACGACGTCCGTGGGAAACGCCACGCGTGAAGACCAATCACAGACGGTATTTAGCGTGGTCTTATACGTACCAACTAATCACAAACGCGATCCTGTGTATTGTGTTATTGATGCTATGATGGGGATTGGGGACCATGCATAAACCATGAATGCGTTTAAGTGTTATTATAAATATTATATAGGTAAATAGATTTATAGATTATAGGTAGGTACTCATTTATGTTTTTAAATTAATTTAGTTTATTTAAATATTAAATTATAATATTGATGTTTTAATGTGGAAATAATAAATCACCATAACGAGATAGTTTGATATGATATAGAAAGCCAAACTTTATATATACTATAATTAAAAATAAGAAACTATTGTATTAATGAATTAAGTATTTATTATTGTTGTGTAGGAATTATTAATAATAAACTGATTATATATTTGTGATACTGCATGATATAATATCAGATTTAATATGTGGTGAATATAATATGTTCATAACCCCTATAACAGCTAATGGCTCTAGTCGCCAAAGCTTAAGTTCAATAAAAAAAAAAAAAAAATGAATCAAACAAATTCAAGTACGTATAATAATAGCATATTGTATATTATAGTTAAAAAGTACAAAAATACTTATTTTATCTATAAAACATTAGTATCAAGGTATTTATTTCATACAAATAAAAATATATAATGTAAAAATCGGTAAAGTCACTCTTCTATATAGAAGGTTTCAAGTGTAGATACCTCGTGATTGAGATCATTTTAATAATGGATGTAATAAATTTGAATTTAATAATATATCGTAGTGTTCTTTCGAAAAATAATAATTATGAGTAGAAACCTACCTTTATTTCAATGAATATTTTTTAATTTATTTAAATTACTTTATAAGTTATTTATTTTTCTATTATTACCTATGGTATGTTGAATTAATTTTTCATTACATAGTAATATAACTGTTTGATGACGTCAAAAAGACATTATAATGGCAAAAAGTAAAATGTTATAAAATTACATTTAAAGTTATTTGTAAAATAAGAATTTATTTCAAATTTTTTGTTGATTCAATAATTTACATGTTTTTTATTATTTTATTTGGATAGATAATGAACTATATTATCTAATACAACATTTTTTTTTTTAATTGGCTTGGAAGTGGTTAAAACTATCAAGTATTATAAAATTCGCAGGCATATTATTTTATAAAGAGTCTACCATTTTTAATAAACTTATATTTAAATGTTATTTAATTAACTCAAGTTATGAAAAAATATGGTAAATATGTACTTGGTATCACTTTTTTTTTAATATAAAGACGTATTAGATCTTTTATGATAGGTAAAGGTTTCAAAGATAAGTTATCTATTAGAATATTTCCTCCGCTTATGAGTTTTCTAGAGGGGTGACTACGAGTTGGTTCCCAATTGTCGAATTAGTTCCCCAGTTGTCTACAGATAACATACGAATTGGTTCCAGCAAGCTTTCATGATAATACAATCTTGTCAAATTATTTTTTTTAAGTTATTAGAATATTTTCAGTCAGCAACAATGTCCTTTCTATTTTACACTGAATTAGGGCTGTCTAGAATTATTATAAATATTTGAAATATTTCATACTTCAAACACTACCTAGAATACCTAAGTATGGTTAAAAATGTTGATCAGTATAAAAATAATTTATACATATTATATACGCTACATACATATTGGTCAATAAAAAATATTTTGTAAATGAAACTAAAGATTTAGTATGGTATGAATTTACAACATACATTTTTAACGAATTGTAAGTTCAAAAGTTGGCAGTTTTGCAGACGTGTGAATAGGTTAGTTGTCATAAGGATAACGTTAACGATAAACAAACATAATCAATTTACTATAGATATAAAATAATATTTATAAACTTTCCCAGACATCGTACAACTTATTAAAATATTATAAGATTATCGAGAGATTTGTCCGTATTAGTATATCACTATATCAGTTATCTAAATACTTATAACTTTTAAGTAATCTTATTTGGGAACCATTTTGAACAGTTGTATTATTGAACGTAATTTTATCGGAAACCAATTCATACACTTTATTTGACCAGGAAACCAATCTCGCATTGACCCCTGAAGGTAAGAACTTCTTTCTAATATCAGTAGATTTTTATTTTATAAAATAATCATATAATTGTAAAATATGCAACTAACTATATAGAGGTATAATATTTTCTAAATTAAAAACATTGATTTAAGTCAATTTAACGTTCATTCATGGTATAGTTTTTTTTATTTCATAGCTAAAGATTTTTTTTTTTTTTTTTTTTTTTTAAAAAAAAAAAAAACCCTCGGCAGCAAGGCCCATGGGGAAAAAAAAAATAAAAAAAAATTTTTTAAAATTTTTATATTAGAAAAAAAAAAAAAAAAAAAAAAAAAAAAAAGACAAAAAAAGACAAAGAATAAAAATAATTATTTAATGTATAGGTATGGTTATTAGATGAGTTTGAGCAAACCAGACTGTTGAAGGAAGGCTATTATATTGGAGACTGGTAGGTTAGGTCCGAGGCTTTCAAATATGTCTTCCGGAAGATGGTTGAGTTCCCTTGCATCGCGGTAGATGTTGCACTCGGTCATGATGTGTTTAATCGATAAATTTACACCACAGGATGGGCATATAGGGGGTTCCTCACGAGACATTAAGTACCCGTGGGTGAGTTTGGTGTGACCTATTCGGAGTCTGTTAATACAGGTTTCTATTTTGCGATTTGAGTGATTGTTTGGCCAATGTAGGGTTGATCGCTTTATTTCATTGAGTTTTGTTCTTTGTGTGGACCAGAGGTTTTGCCAGGATTTTGCTGATATGAGTTTTATTGTGCGTATAGCATCATGGGCAGAAATGTTTGCGATAATGCTGTTGGGGGTATTTACTGCTGTTTTTTTCGCGAGCGTGTCAGCTTTTTCGTTTCCTTCTATTGATGAGTGTCCTGGAATCCACATTATTTTTACTACATTTCCTTTGGCTTGGTGGGCAGATATAGCGAGCTGAATCTTCTTTGATATGTCATTAGGTTTGAGAGTGTTGGCAATACTTATTATAGAGCTTAGGGAGTCGCTTAGGATGACAAAGTTATTGTTTTGTTTATCAAGTGAATATTCGAGGGCTTTAAGAATAGCAATTGCTTCAGCGGTGTATATGGAGCATTCTACTGAAAGTTTATATGTTATTTCTTCTACGTCATTATATATGATAGCGATTCCCACGTTGCTTTCGGTTTTGGATGCGTCAGTGTAGATTTTTATAAAATTGGAATACTGATCTAAAATGTTTTTGAATTCTTGAATGTAAATGTGTGAACTGGTTGTGTTTTTAGACAGACTGGTAATACTTGTGTCTATCATATTAGAGATCGAGGTCCATGGAGGAAAGAAAGGCGTTTGGGAGATAATAATGTTTTCGAGGTTCAGATTATTTTCGTTAACAATTGCTTGTATGGAAGGGCATGAATGTACAGTTGATACCATATTGTTTTTAGCAAGTTTTATGGCAAGCATCATGACGTTTTCCTGGCGTTTAATATGCAGGGGCATCACATTGGATATGTTAAGTAGGCTTGTAATGGGACTGGACCGAAAGGCCCCAGTTGCCAGTCTTGCTGCTGCATTATGGATTGTGTCTAATATTTTTAACGCATTTTTGTTACCGTTTATAAACAGTAACGAATTGTATTCAAGTTTGGATAAAATTAGTGATTTATGTATAGTTGTTAACGTGGAAAAGGAGGCTCCCCAACTGGTATGAGCTAGCATTTTCATTATGTTAATACTTGATGCGCAATTTTTTTTAATATTTTTAATGTGTGGGATCCACGAGTTTTTTGAGTCAAAAATTATTCCAAGGACTTTAGCAGTGTTTTGGTTAGGAATTTGATTACTGTTCATGGTGAGATTTAATTTCTTTTCTTTTTTTTTTTCGTGTAAATGTTATGCATTGGGATTTGCCTGCAGAAAATTTGAAACCAGATTTTTGGGACCATTTGTGAAGGTCGTTTAATGATTTTTGCAATAGTGACTGCACGGTAAAAAGTTCATTACTACGACAAAAAATATTAAAGTCGTCAGCATACAGTGTATACTTAACGGGATTAGTTATTGATTCTGTAATGTCGTTAATAGAGATGAGAAAAAGCGTAACCGACAAAGTTGACCCCTGAGGAACTCCGTTTTGTTGATCAAACGACTCAGACAGAACATTGTTAACTTTGACTTGAAAGGTTCTGTTGGAGAGGAAATTTGTGATAAACTTAATCATGTTTCCTTGGCAAAGGATCTTAATAGAAATATGATATGAGGTCTCCAGGCAGTATCGTAAGCTTTTTCTATGTCGAGACTCACCATTCCGAGGAATTGTTTATTTTTTATTGCGTTTTCGATTTCAGATTGGATTTTTATTAATGAAAAGTTAGTACCACGCTGGTATCTGAACCCGTTTTGATCTGGGCTTAGATAGTTGATTCGTTCTATGAACCACATAAATCTTAGGTTGATAACTTTTTCCAAAAGCTTACACATTGTGTTTAGTAGGGATATAGGGCGATATCCGGATGTGTTAAACTTGTTTTTTCCTTCTTTGGGAATGGGAATAATACAACTGTGTTTCCAGCAGGGTGGGATGTTACCGGAGTTCCATATTAAGTTGAAAATTTGTAGTAGATATGTTTTTCCGATTTTAGGTAAGTTGTGTAGAAAAGAGAAAGGTATACCATCCGGTCCTGGACTTTTACTGTTACACTTGGATAGCGCAATTTCGAGTTCTGTGATAGAGATTTCTGAATTGATGAGGATTTGGTAGCTGTCGAGATTCTGATATTGTTGAGAAGTGTCAAATACCCTAGATTTTCTTGTTTTTTCTTTGTTGAGAAACTCATTATCGTAATTTAGGTCACTACTGTAAGTTTATAAAATCACGGAAGTCTAACTCATAATCTATAATATAAGGATCGTCTTTTTCATTTCTGTTTCTGATAGGTAGATCTTGCTATCTTAAATACAGTTGATTAATCTCATAAATTAAACACGGGGAACATATAATTTTATTTTTCCATATAATGTTTTCTATACAAATCTAACTAATACGAAATTAATTAGATAACTAAGTACTTAAACATAAAAAAATAAATATTTCTTTGTAATGGATAATTCTATCATATTATAAAATCATACTACCTATATTTGTTTACAGATAAATTAAAATTGAAAATAATATTAACATTTACAATTCATAACAAATAGAAACATATGATTTTGTAAAATAATATGCAATATAATATTATTATTTAATACATACATTATTTTAAATTATAGAAATTTACTAAAACATCAATACTAAATGTTGGTTCTTATTTTTAACTTCATCTTTAAAATGAAAAAATCATTAAGCATTAGTGTATTTTTCGATTTTATTTTTGACTCTTGGAGCCTTATTTATAGTTTATAGTGAAATAAGCAAACACGAATTACGTAAGATTAAAATTGATTTTTAACATTTTCCAATTTTTAAAAGGAAGAATATATTTTTACGTGAATGGTGTTTATAGCAAAAAATTATGAAAATTGCTATAAGTGATTTTTGGCACTAAATTGAGTTCTTCTTTAATTTAATAGTCTAAATCAGTGGTTCCTAACCTCTTCTATTCTACGCCTCCATTTGTAGATTTTCAAAAATCTCGCACCCCCCTCATATAAATTGAAAAAATCGATCACCTTTTTTACGTACTTTACAAATAAACTATATATAATATTCGGAATTACTATTTTTTTGTTGATGATAATTTATTAGTTATCAGTTATTGATACCCTGCAATAACGGATAAAAGGTACCGTTCAATTAAATTTTTTTCTCTATCTTTTAAAATAAAAATTGTAAATTGTAGTAATTGCTTGTGCCTCCTCAGAAATGTGTACACGTTCCCCAGTTTGGGAATTTGTTATTTAAATGTTTAAAAAATGTGATTGTTAAAAAAAAGTATCAATTATAGTATATAAATACGTATAATACAAATGTTTCAAGTTCTTATAACTTAATATGATTTAAAAAACTAAATTTGTTATTTTTCGTTTGGATATCTAATTTTGTTTAAATTTGAACTGTGTTTAATATAGTTATTATAATATAATCGATATTTTTTAATTTTTATAAGAGAAACTTATGTGAAGCCTTATGTAAAATGTTTAAATTTCTTAACCAAATGTTCAATTCTTATTAACATTAAAATAAAAACAGTAAAAAAATTTTAATTTAGAACTCTAATAATAGTAATAATATTTTAATATTAATAAATTTCACTGTGTATAAAAATATTCTAAGTGTTTGTTTAAAAATTTAAGTATCTATAATATTTTATGATTTTAAAACTAGTGTTTTATGTTTGAATATTCTAAAATTTTGTTAAATTTAAATGCTCGTTAAAAATAATGTGATTTTGTAACTAAACTTTTTAATTTGTTAAGTTATAAGTATTACCTACAATTTGTTTAAACATTTAACTATAAAAAATATACACATATTTTTGTTAAATTCTAACTTAAAATGCTTACAAAAAAAATTATGACAATACATTTTCGATACTTTTAAATGGCGGTAAGATAAATTTGAAAAACCTTATATTGAATTATCAAGGCATTTGACTTAGAATTATTTTTCAAAAAAAAATTAAAAAAATTTAGGACTGCTAAAAACGCTAGTACTGCTAATATAATAGTGAGTATTCAAGTTTTTATGGTTATTTTTTTTCTGAATTACTACAAACTAATAAAACGAAATTAGTTTAGTCAACTTATATTGTGTCGCGTAAATATTTCAGGTTTCTCGCAATTTTTGTAAGTTTATTATAATTATTTTGATAGGTACCGGGATTTTTCTTTTGACTAATCGAAGTACCTACTAGAAACTAGATCAAATTTTTTACTAGAAAATACTCTCAGTGTTCAATATTTAAGTATTTTTCTGCTACAAAAAGAATTAGTTTTGGATATAACAAAAATAAATAAACATGTAATACATTCATTGCTCCACTGAGAATCTAAAATTCAACATATTATAATATACTAAAATAATATTATGTATATTGTAGAATATGCTTTATGAAATGAACTTATAAGGAACTTTGTGATATAATTTATTCTTTTAACATTTTTAAGATAAACCTACCTACATATAAGTTATTGCTATGCTTAATAAATTTAACTAAATTGCTTAGTCATGCAAAAAAAAAACTATTATTAAAGACTGACTAATATCAGGTAATATAAGCGTACACTTATACTCTTAAATTGTATACAAGAACGCAAGTTTTTAATCAATTTTTATCTTGTTTACTTATAGAGTATTACACTGTAAGTGTTCTAAGAGCATCATACTTATTTATATTAAAGTAATTTAAAATAAGTAATAACTAATAATTAATAAACCTATAGATTGTTTTTGAACTATTAAAAATTATTATTACTATAAAAAATATTATAAATCATTAAATTAATGACTATAATACAGGTATTTATAAGTATTAAATGTAGATTTATATATTTATTTTAACAATCTTTGAACTGCGATATGTTTTAAGTGATAATAAGTGAATATATTAATATTAAAATGTCTTAACTCTTAATATAATAGGTTTTTTATTTTCGTACTATAAATATTTTATGTAATTAATACTAAAATAGTAAGAAAATAAATAATTTTAATTTTTTTAGATAGTTGCAAATGACTATCTAAGTGTAGAGTAATGCCAATAGTTGTGTTAAACTAGTAATATTAGTTATAAATTCTAGTTATAATCAATATTAGTAATAATAATAAATATGAAGTAAAAAAAGTTACGTATATTGTATAATATATACAGATTTTTGGTTTAAATAATTTTCTTTTACCAACTTTACAATTATATTATTATAGCTAGATAATTAAAAAAAAAAAAAATTGGGGATATGTAGGTAATGTAAGTATTTAACTTAAATTATTCATGTCATACTATCTATCATATAGGACAACCAAAATTAAAAATGATATTTAAGTGTGGCACATAGGTACCTAATTAAAAAAATATTGGAGTAAAAAATAAGTTCCATTTGGTTTTTGTTGGTATGTAAATTAAAAATTAACTATTTGTAACTAAATTTAAAAATGTACAAAGCTGTTTTTGTATATATCTTGTATCATTGTTTTTGTTTTGTTAGCTTGATGTACCTAAGTCTGTCAAAGGACTATTTTATAGAATGCTAACACCGTAATATCGTGAAATGCATGTAAAATATCTGCTAATTTATCTAACTTTAATGCATACATAAATAAGAATGTAATCTGATTTGTTCGACTTAAATACGATAATACGTAAAACAAAAATAAAATAATTTATAGATTTAAATAACTAAAAAACACTTGAAACCTATGGATTATTATTAGGTATTACCTATGTACTCAAAACAGTTTCAGAAAAAACTTTAAGTATATAAGAATTGAAATTGATTCAATCATGTTCAGAATATCTCCTAATAATAAATGTGAATCGATAAAATAAATATTTGATGCAACAATACCGTATAAATTCAATCCAATGGCATACTAATAGATATTTGATTAAAAATGTTTTTTATTTTTTTTTTAAGTGATTGATTTTTGTTTTTGGTTGGAAAGATAATGCGTGAAAGTGCTAAAAAGGTTTTCCGGAAAATCCATGTTAATAACATGCTAATATTTGCTAAAATTAAAATTTAATAAAAATGATTACCTTTTATTGTTGGAGTCAAGGGGTCAAGCTAACGTTAAGCTAGTTCAATTCATGATTTTTTATAAATAACTCATAAATAAATAAGAATCAACTAGATTCACGTTACTTCCAGAAAATATGTTGAATTTGAAAATTGAAGAATTTTTAATACTGTAAAAAGTGTCTTTACAAACAAAACAAAAAAAATAAACACGCGCACATCATCGTAAAATTAATACATTTATCGCTCTGCACAGAATCTAAAATAAACAGTTTATAAGTTCATAATATATTATATTAAATTGTACCAATGCATTTTTCGCGAAATACTTAGTGAGATAAAAAAGAACTTACTAAGTTGGTATTTGTCGTTCATGATTTACGACATTATAGTATTTTAATTTTTCTTTTCCGACGACCACTGCGCCAAATGCCAATACGGCAACAGTGCAACACTAATAATGGCGATTGGCATCCGTGACTTATGTGCATCTTTTTATTTTTCAACGTTTGGCCACTTTTAAATGTTCTAATCCCTATAATCTTTTTTTTATAATCCAAGGATCGATGGCAAATAATTAATGAATACATCATCAACAAATGAATTAACATCGTTTTTCAGGTAAAATTACTTATGAATAGTATATAGTAGATACTAGTTAGCACATAACAATAATTTATATATACCTACGGGTGAGGTTAAACTGCAACTTATTGTTCGGGACAAAAAAGTTAATTTTCAAATTGATCAATCAGAAAGATAATGAATAATAATCATAGTCTACATAAACACCTATTTATTAACAAATATTAGATGGGAAAAATAATTTGTGTTTTTAATATTTAATTAATTGTTTTTATAATAATAATAATAATAATAATATATAGCTACAATACTTTAAAATGATAATATAAAAGTATTAATTTTTTCAAAATTATTAAACAATAGTATAAAAATTAGTTTTGTTTAACAAAATTTATAAATAGCTGAAATTTAAATATTGCATAGTATAAATTAAAAAAAAATAACTATTTAAAAATTTGTACTTAGGTTTATTTCTAAATTGGTTGTGTGGATAATAATCTCGTTTTAATACTAAATTAATTGAAATGTATGATTATCACAAGTAGGTATTTCGATTCAATTGTCAACTAAAATAATTATTATTTATGAGTTTTATTGATTGGTTGGTTCGAATGTCATTCGAATATTTTGATTTAGGTAAGGAGTGTAGTTCGATAAACCTGCACATTTGCATTATACTCATCATCGATCTATTAACTTATATATTTAGTAACTATCAATAGCTAATTAGGCTAACTAGTGTAGTATTTGAAATTAAAATGAGCAAAGATTAAATTTATCTTTTTATTGATAGTTCTATATCAATTATTAAATTATGTTGTATTATGATGTAAACTATTAAGATAGACATGGATATCGTATATTTATGTGGGCATTATATAGTGTACGTATTTGTATTATGTATAGTATATTATAATTTGTAATAGTGTACTTTTACGGTAAGGTATTTTCAACGCATCGATCATTTACACGGACTTTCAACGTACACTCAATTTTCATCCCCTACCCTCCTTGACAGGTATAGTGAAACTGATACTTAAAAACGAAATAACAGTAATTTATGTAGGTATTTATATTAGATAATATTAATAATAGATACGTTCAATACTCGGATAATTTTACGATAGTATAAGTTAATAAATAAATATTTATATAACATTTTTGTTATAGCGCATAAAAATATTTAATACATTAAAATTGGTAATTATATATAACTGGTAATTACTTATTAAAATGAAAATAAAAAAAAAAACAATTTACATATAAATCAATAGTAGTTCTTGGAAAATAAATTTGTAAAATATTATTTTTTTTATGTGAATTAATTCACTCTAAAAATCGTATTACAAATATTTAAAGATAAAGAGAACATAAGATTTCAAGAATATACCTATTTTATAAGAAACTTAAAATATTATAATTAATAGGGTTAGGATATTTATGACTTGTACATATTTTTTCTTTTAGCCGTCACATTGTAGAACCAGTAATAGATTGGTTTTGTATAACATAGAATCAGATACATTCAATTTTATTTTGCATATTTTTGAATTATTTGGGATTTTTATGAATAAATGCATATTTTGCCAAAAAAATAACTTAAATATAACATTATTGCAAACCCATATCAATCTATTATAAATAATTATCAGTATCTTATCGCAGACGTATTTATTTTAAGTTCATTATATTTCTGATATACGCGAAAAATTATAGTAGGTATCGAAGTAAACGATTTATACGCGTATATTAACCCTGGTTTATATTATTAACTTATCATTATTACTTACTCATCTTTCCTTAACATTTTTTAATCATATTTATGGGCCCATAATTGCGATAAAGTGATGATGCCAATAAGACATAATGATTTACTTTATGAAATTTTTAATTTAGTGTATGATGTGCCAGTGTATCAAGACCCACGGGTACTATGTAGACTTCAGTGTTTTTGAATTATTTTAATATACGCATTTTATTTTCATTAAAAATGCCAAGAGTTAAATTAAATATTCCGGTACTGCTCGACTACCGAAAATTTGTTTACCTATATTTTTAATGGGTTATTTATTAATTTAGAATACATTTTTGATCAGTAATAAAATTTTAAAATAATATATTTAATTTTTTAAGGACATATTTTGATATTTATTGGGCATATTTGCATGTATTTTTTAGTGTTTTAAAGGTCATAAACTTTTTGACCTTAATCATTATACCTATTCATTTTTATCTAACTTAATCAAACCTAACGATGAATTTACATGAAATTATCATATAAATTATTAGTAGACATTTAGGATTTTAGTTGCTATAATGTTGGCTCGATGTATGAATTAAGACTAAATTCCGATTTCAAAATATAAATATTATTCCATAGTATTGTTGTTATTAACTATGTACATTATCTTAACGTAAACATACTTTTTATTCTACAATAGAACTGCACGTATCTATTAATGTGTTTATTTTAGTTTGTATAATATTTTTCGTTGGATTTAGTCTTTATAACATAGATATTGTAAACAAAATACCTTGGTTAACTTTTAAATTTAAACTTTTTAACCTTGGTTAAATTTCATAGCGTATTGTTATTTTTTTTCAAACGCAGTTTCATTTCAATTTTCAAATTTATGAAATTGTTCAAAGTATTTTAACGGTATTAGGTTACACAGTTACGTTTACGTATAGTCTTACAACCTTTCTAAACCATTATATAAATAAATAAATTAATAATATATATGTTTGGGTTTGAAACCAGTTTTAAATAATTTATGGATTTATATTTTATAATATTCTCGAAAACAGTTTTTACGATTTAGTATTGTAAGAAAAAAACAATTAGCGGTCCAAAATAAAATAAAAACAATGGCAATGTATCCGGGGTAATATTAATTCGTGATTTGTTACAATCGAATGACACGAACAGAACAATATTTGTAATGGTTAAAAAGTGAAAAATGTATTTTGACATTCATTAAAACCGAAATCCGGTTTAGACATCGCATAATAATAATTGAGGGATGTAACCAAGATGATAACATTCTAAAAATATTTTGGGGATACATATTTAAAAACAAAACGTTAAAATTGTTCAACCTTTATAAGTTTTTATTCGAAAAAAAGCATGATAATTAATAAAAGGTTCCTTAAAAGTTTTTCTAATATTAATTAAAACATATTAATAATACAGTTAGATATTTTTTTTATAAGCGTTTGAATTTAAAATGTTGACTAAATTTATCAAAATCTGAAACATTTGCCAACTATTTAACAATTAAAAATTTATTAACATTTTTAATTTTAAAATTAAAGTCAATTTATAGGTATATAAGATTTAATTATTCAATACAAATATATTTCCAAAAATTAAAAAAAAAAGTTTAACGTTAAGCCACATTAATTTTTTTATGAAGGTTAACGAAATTCATCAAAGTCGCAAATTATTTCGTATTTTTAGATGACGCTCAAGAAGTCGAGCAATCGAAAATTGTTTTTCCATGGCTAGGGGGTACACTTGAAACTTTTATTACTCGTATATAGCTGAGTGATTTCCACAAAAAATAATTTTTTATCAATATGCTAAAAAAAAAGGGGCTAAGGGAGATTTTTATTTTTATTATTTTCTCGGATCTTGCTTCTACCAGTTCTGCCTCACAACAAATGAAAATCGTAAAATATACTTCCCTACTGTGCAGCAGCTCATAATTAGCCATATATTTAATATCGATGATGGTAGATACGCACTAACGATTACGTTAGTAAATAATAATAACATTATGTGCGCGATATATGACGAAAAATCATAATATAGTTATGGTTGGGTGGCTGTGGCGGCGCACAGGTAAATTATGTAAACGTCGCGCAAAAAATTTCAGCTTCGTGAAGCGGTCGGGTGGGAGGGGCGGTTAGCGACGACGCCACGACGACGGATATTGAGAGCCGTCGCTGTCGCGTTTTCCCACTTGTACGCGAGTACCGCCGCCGTTTCTGCTCGACAACCTGCAGCCTTGTAACGGGCAGGCTATCGACGAATGTGAGCGCGGCGCATACGATAACATCGTCACGCGGTCGACGCTCGTGTGTCCGTCGCGCGTATTTTCGACGTCGTCGTACGCGTCACGCGCGCAGTCTGCGACGCGTCGTCGTCACTGCCGCCGCTGTCCGTTTTTCTTTTTCTTTAAAATATTTTTTTCAACTTTCTTTCGCTCTTGTGCGACCGCGTGTGACGAGGGCGCGCGCGCCCGCTTGGCGTTTATCGCGTGTTTGTTTACGTGAGCGCGCTCGTGTGTGCAGTGGTATTATTGCATTATTATAAGTGGTACTTATCTATATATCATACTAAATAGTATAATAAATGTGTATATAATACACGGGGTGTAGGGTATTTTTTTAAATCTAATAGCGTATAATAATATATTATATAGGTACAGACGTACGGTAACGCGAATAAAGGGCAACCACGGTTGCGGTTTTCCCTGCTGTGCGGTGACGTCACGGGGCTATTGTGCAAGGTCGTGAAATTCACTGTGGTAATCCCCTACACTGTTTATCATCGACTAATAATTATTAAATCAATTATTGGCAAACCGCGCGAAACCAAATAAAGCACTTTTAAATTTAAGTGTTGTCTGTTGGCAATCAAACTGTTTTGTAAAAGAAAACATATACACAGTATTACACTCCATTATACTGTATAGTATATACCAGGGGCGGCTAAACAATCGATTGAAATCGACCGATCGATCACAGACGATTTAAAAGTCAATTCTCCTTAGTTAAAATTTTTATTAATAATAAATCCTCCTCTTATTATATTCCAGTAAATACAGTCAGCAATAGTTGAATAAATGTCTGAAAAAAAATATTCTAAATAGATCATCATCAAAAAGAGTTTGGCCACCCTTGAGTTATATTATATATAGACTGTAGTAGGTACAACTTTGGTAAAACGTTTTGCATCCACAACCCATCCACAGCTCATTATTACTTGTTATAATCCGTATTTGACGAGAGAGTTTGTTGTGTCCTCTTATTATTATTTTTGATTATTGTTTTCAATATTTTGTATACAAATTAGTGGTTTATAGTACCTAAATAAGTATTATAAATTGACAAAAGTATTTATCAAAAAGTTAACCATATCAACTATAACGTTTACATTACATAAGCACTATAATATGTCTATGCGTTTTGAGAACACCTGCACGAATGAATACGTGTCATGTAAGAGGGGATAAATTTACTTTGTGAAAGTACCACGCAATTATACAATATTGAATTTTTTTTCAATTGAATCCATTGAACATTTCTATATTAAAATTTAAACAACGGAAACATTTTAAATGTTTTTTTGTTAATGGATAAAATATATATGATTTAAATAAAGAATAAAATCTCAAATACTATACAGTGTTTTTAAACATCCATTATCCTGGAAAATGTTAATCGATTTAGCTAATAATTTCTTTGTATTTAAGTAATATTGAAATAAGATGATAATATTGATAAAATAAATTAATATATTTATTTATTTTAGACTATGCTTAATTTGTATATTGTATACATGGTAATATCATCGCACTTTTTATTTAAAAAAATTGTGAAAAACAAATGTTTCCTTAATGATATCCACATCCTCCTTTGAATAATAATAATGTTTTATGACTTAGGAATTCTTTAATCCCTTTTATATTATTTAAAATAGATTTAGTATCTTAGACGATTTTGAAATATCATCCTCATTTTCATATTTTTAATTCGTGCTTAAAAAATCTTGAATCACCTACTTCTAACATAAAATTAAAATTTGGTTTATAAGTTTTGATTTTTTAATTGTTTTTAAATATCAAAAACACTTTTATATTTAAAAGACATGTGGATTTTAGTTGATTAATTTGTTCCTCGATGTACATTTATTTGCATATTATTCTTGTTTTATTAACCGTAAGAAATTGACTTATGAATAAGGTCAGTTAGGTATACGTGTACAAGTATGAAAAAATGACAACCAGACGTCCTGTATTTTTATTACCGGTTTTTATAGAGGTCAATGGCCGTCCTTGGTCATTTCTTCTCCATTTCCAAAAATTAAAGTACATATGAGATGTTGACGGTTTGTTTGAGACTTAAGTGCGTAAATGAATCACATGAACTAAACTTGTAGATAAACACGAAACAGACTTACAGTAGTACCTATACATTAATATTGTTTTGATTTTCCGTGTAAGCATTAAATACAATAACGTATAATATATATTACGTGTATAACGTGGGGTCCACGATGAGAAGAAAAGGCATATTAAATCATATTATATATAAAACATCTATGAACATATTATAATATGTATAGTTTAGTATACAAAGAGACAAGTGTGAAAGTATGCAGTATGTATATATATATATAATATACGCAACCTATAAATAGATATTGGTATAATATGACACGGAAGTAAAAAAGTGACCGTTAGATGGTTTAAAACTATTATAAAAGAAAAATAACATAAACTATATACTTTATAATATACATATATAATAAAACATACTTAATAATATAACTAATAGATACTTAAGCGAGGAGTGAACCATATATCCATAAACCAACCATAATATAATCAATAAATAATAAAGTTTTATTAAATATATAGTACCTATTATAGTGTACAATGTACATATTACATTATTTAAAAAATAATTAAGAATGCGCCAAAAATTAAAATATTTTGCTGATGCTTTTATGATAGTAGTGTTATCTATATTCTGTAGGTAATACAGGTCCATGTAATGTTATTTGTTTTATCATATAATATTTTAAAGAATGAAAAATTAAATTATTTTTCTATGAGATTAAAAAAGAAAGCATTATTAATTTTTTTAGTTCAAATTAGACAATTATAATAATAACATTATGATTTGTATCTATTTTTGTTCTAGAGAAAATTGCTTAACTGCATTTTTAATTTTATTCAAATAAAAAAATATATAAAACAAATATTTTTTTAAATCTTTAGAATTTTGAATTCTAAATTTTAACACCAGTAACATAAGTGTATAAGACTTTTTTTCATGTATAAATAATATATTTCTTATCTAGAATTTAAAAAAATAAAAGTTTAATTGAAAGCAAAATCATTGACAAAAATTTTGCTTTTAAGTATGACGTGTTTATGTTCTCATTAATTTTTATGAGGAAAAAGACAAGCATTTAATGTTTATATACATAATATTTTTATTGAGTATTAATGAATAAATCTTAGATACATTTTTTTGTGTAACTACTGCTAAATACTTTTTAAAATAAAGTGAAATAATACTTAATCACTTAATGTTTAAATAATAGATTCTGATATATAATGTGCATTATATAGGTGTTTATATTAATAATTAAAAAGAAACAGTTCAGTACTAAAAAATGAAAAGGAATAAATTTAATAACTTATTTAATAAACCTATTATAATATTTTTAACAAAATGGAAAATAGTGAAAAATGTGGTGTAATTGCATTTTTT
The DNA here is from genome assembly GCF_002803265.2 of Melanaphis sacchari. Classification (NCBI taxonomy): domain Eukaryota; kingdom Metazoa; phylum Arthropoda; class Insecta; order Hemiptera; family Aphididae; genus Melanaphis; species Melanaphis sacchari. Next base: position 2,530,127 of record NW_020270420.1, read on the forward strand.
TACAACAAAAACGCTTTTGCCATAAAATTATACTATACTCTATAAATAAATTTAAAAAATAATTAACATTAAAAATATGTTTAGATAATTGTTTATTTTTTAAATTTTTTTTTTTTTTTTTTCAAAAAATAGGTAATATCTAAACATACTTTATAATAGAATGATTAACATACAGATAGTTTAGTTTTAAAAGAATTGATTTAGTTACAAGTACACTTTCTATTAATTCGTCCAAAATTTAAATTTATATTTATATAAGAATCTGTACGAATTATTTAATATTTTAATATTATCAAACCTAATAAAATGTTCTTATCCAATGGAACGTTTATAGAATGCAAGTATTAAATATTAATAATATTATTGATTAAATTTTAAAGAGCTTATCACTCATTCAATTGAACTGGTATATCCAAAATTGAATTCCCCTAAAATATTCAAAAATTTTTACAAAACTAAGTAAAAAATTATAATATAGCTATATACCTAAATATTAGTTGATTGATGTTTTACTTATACACTATAACAAAATTTAAACAGATTAATTTTATTTAAAACATCATAACTTTACTTAAGTCAACATTAGTATAGATCATTAGATGCTTGCAGGTGTTTTCCTTCTATATATATGTATTCATATATTATATATAAATTATGTATGTTAAACGGTGTAAAATAATTCTAACATTTATATTTAAATATGGATAGTTAAAAAACTGTCAATTGTTCAAACTACAAGCGTTTCTAAAATGTTGATAATTTTTGTTGAATGTAATATAGTTATGATGGTGTGGTGTATATAGGATTTATCAATAATATATGTATTGTGGTTAATAAACAAATGTTTTTAATTAAATTTTATTCAACTACAAAAACATCATATGTATTTTATTAGTTAACTGTACGGCAGTAACTCGATAACACATTTATCTCATTGCAATTTTAGAATGACGGGTGTATGGATACTTGAAAGGTCAACTGGAGTTTAATAAGTTTCTAATTTCTATATTAAACCTTATAAGACAGTTATAAAGTCTCTTTATTTGAAATTTACACTATTGTTTTTTCCTAAAACTTTAATATATTTATCGTTAATAGTAACGGTTTGTTAGATTATACGCAGATATTCAAGTAATTCTAAATATTGCATGTTTAAAATCATATCCGTACGAAATGTAATACGTTAATTACATAATTTTAAATAAAGCATAAAATATATTAAAGTTTAATAATTTTAAGCTTACAGCAATAACCTATGATATGAAGTCCTAATACGATTATTTTCATATTTGAAACATAATAGATAATAGTAAATATTTTCTTTTTTCTTTATATTAAAAATGTATTTTTTGTTATGTAGTATTTTGTATAAGCTGTATATTAAAATTTATATTTATTGACATAGATCATAGGTGATTAATTAGGATCTATTTTAATTTTAAGAGTACAATAGTAGTTATATAATTTTATTTTTGTTATAAATAACATATATTCTAAACTAACCTAACCGTAAGGTCGAGTGTAATAGTTATATCAAGGCCCACTTGTTCTTACAATAAAATTAATTTATTTAAAAAAAAAACTGGATGTGTCATGTATGCACACTGCATAGTGTATAAAGCTGTAAGGTTGAACCCCCGTTTACCATTACCTTAACCATATCGTTACTTATATTATATTGTTATGCGATTTATTCGTTCATGCAAATCAATCAGATTGCACAGGTTTATTCCTACGTTGCCATATCTCAATCAAAGTAATAATAATATGTTATAAAGTTAAATTTTGATAAAAAAATTTAATTTTTGAATTATTTGAATTTATTATTTTCAACAAAAATATGACCGTCGTTTTTGTAATTTGCTGTCGTTTAAGTGAAATAAGATATTGTTTGTTACAGTGATTTTTAAAATATATATATATCGTAGATACATTTTAATCAATACAATTGTTTTCTGGTGTACCTAAATTTTAAACGTATTTTTATCTAATAAATCATTTTTGAATAATATTGATCATTTAACAATTACTGTCTAAAAAATGTATTACAAAACCTTATTTTGGAGAAAAAATTATAAGTTAATAGTTTTAAATAAAATAATAATTAATTTGTAATTTTGAACTTAAATATTTTTATAATTGATTAATAATATTTGTATTAATAATAAAAATGTTTAAACAGTGCTATAAACTAAGAAAAAAATATAAAATTCAAGAATTTTACTCCTGTGACCTAAAAATATAATACCTACTACAATTTTTATCATATTATATCACGCCAAATTGCTAATCATGATAATTAAAAATAAATAAATGTATTAAATGCATAGAAATTTAAGTTTGAATAATATTCAATTTTTAAATAACACGATATTATTTTTGAGATTTATTTAAATTTAATTTGATGTTTATTACTTTAGATATTTCACATTTGAATACAAGGTTATTCTATAAAATACACATAAATAATATATTCAATACATATTTAAAGATCTTGATCGTTAATTTTTTTACGGATAACTTAACATTTAAAAAAGTCCTAAAATTTCTTTACATGAATTTTAATCAGAGTTTTTGTTAAAATTTATAATAATGATATGCAAGTGCTTAGTCACTGTGAGATGAATGAAATAATACATAAGTGTTAAATTTTAAGATCTATTTAATACTATATATAATATCCAGATTTTTTAATTATCTTGTTAAACATTTTATTTTAAATGTAAATTAACAACTTATTTAACCAATAAATAACCTTTTTACCTATACTAAATTTTTTATTAAATCTTATTTTATTCATTAGTTTTTATAAATTACAACAAATACAAAATAATTTGATTTATTCAACTGTTTAAACTTAATTCTATAAAATATAATGATTATATATATTTTAATATAATTTACCAGATCAAGTTATTAATAAATGTATTAATTATTATTTAAAATCGATGAAGTAAATAGCATTTTTATTGCTTCCGATTTCTCATTTTGTGTCCTGTTGGTGCAATGCCAGGACAATATAAATTCGAGAAAATAAAAATAATAGTAGAATAAAATGTTTACAATGCAATAAAACTTCCTTTCCTCCTTAGGAAGACAAATGGGAAAATTGCCTTTAAAACTAGATTATTACAATAATTATTTAAATTAGGACTTAAATCAATATAATAAATTTATATTTTTAGTAGGTTTTGATTTTATTGTTTAATAGAATTAGTTTAATTCAATTAAATATGTATGTAACGTAGGTATTGCAATCATTCGGTAGGTAATAAAGAATCTGACCTAAATATATTGATGAATTATATTATGATTTAATATTATCATAACATTTATAAGGATAAAATAATAATACTACATTTAAATTGTATGGTGAAATGAGCTTATCTTATAATTAAAATTTACATTTACTAATCAAGCATATCAACAAAATATATCTATAAACTTGGCCCAACTACTTTACCCAATAAACTCCAAATATTTACCTAAAATAGCTAATAATTAGCAAGTAATGGCAAGTTATTTTTATATTTTATATAATTGATTTTCTATTTGAAGCCCACCCGGCAGAATATAGCTCACTAAATATAAAACACAAAACTAACTCATAAAATTGTTTTTGTTTTGTTGTAACTGAAAAAAGATTAGTTGTATGTTAACAATATATTTAAATTATTTAAATTATAATTGTCTATACTTAGTTATTAGTTAATAAAAACTTTTCATTTTTTTTTTTTTTTTTTTTTGAACCACTGTATGCGCTACTAACAAAATACTGTAATAAATAATGTTAAATTACGTTGTGTTATTGTCTTTAACAAAATAAATTTTGATTTAAATTTTTTTTTTTGTGCTGAGATAAGAAAATGAAACTATAGTTTTCAAATTTTAAATAATTATATTTTTACAGTTATTTATCTTTTATAATTACTGTTTATTTAAATTTGATAGAAACCATGATTTAAAAGACAATTTAAATTCATTATTTAAAAGGAAAATTTATCATTTTAATTTCGTATAACATACTAACATCTTATAACATTACTACCTACATTAATTTTATAAACGAATCATGATTAAAATGTTTACAATTTATAGTTCATTTAATCGATGGTTAAATACATTTAACATTATTTTATTCTGAAATATTATTTGCTTACTTCCTAGAAAAATATCTTGAAATATTGTTGATCAAACTAATCATTATGATTAAAGATACCTGTATAAAAAACTGAAACTATGGAAAATATACTATACCAAGACTTCTAGTGGCTAACTTAGTATATTTTTCCTATTAACAATTGTTTTTGGGGTATTTTATGGTAGATAAAATAAATACACAGAGGCTAGTCAAATAATTGAGGTACTATCTAAAAGTATAAAATAAATAAAATCATGTTTTACGTATGGTTTATAAATAAGTGGCAAATTTACTCAAAATTTGTATGTTTAAAACCGAAAAAACAACATAAACAGTTATCACGGTAGTTTATACTATTCTTCTAAAAAGTCCGTGACATATCCCAATAGTCCCAATTCAAAAGTGAGTTTATGCCAAGTGGGTTTTCATGGTGTTTAGACCATTGTATTTACACAGGAAATCACCTGTCTCATATGACTATTTTTTCGAGGACAAATAAAGGTAGAGTAAATATTTTATTTTAGAAACAATTCACGATTAAATGTTTACTTCCAGCTTTTCTATTGTAATTTGTTGACAAATATATCTCCATGTTTTTTTGTACGATCTATACAATAATCAATTAGCAATTTATTCACTTTTACAATTAATTTTATAATTAAGTCACAATTAAATAATTACTACATTAAATTATAAGCCGTTAAACTTATGATTTTCTAAAGTTTTAGTTCATTTGTTCCCTTGGAAATTATATTTAACATTTTTATTGGCAATTATTCAAAAACTTTTAATAATATATAGAATAATATACTTACATATTTGTTGAAGTTTTGAAATATTTTAATACTATGTAAAATTATAAACACTATTTTTTCAATTGCATAAAATGTATTTAATATAGTTTTAAATACAGATTCGTACAGTAAAATTTAATATAATTATTTGAACTATACATTTATTGTTTAACTTATGTTTTTTTCTTTTTGTACAAAGTACAATAATAATTATGTGTTTTGATAAAAAACTCAATCATTGTTTTTTTAAATATTTTGTTAAAATTAATTGTAGGTATTTTTTAAATTAATTAAGGCTGTATATTGAAAAATTAGTTTTTACAAAATACTGCAATTGAATGAAATTTATAAGTTTATAAAATGGAATATCATATCTATTCAATTGTTTTTTTTCCTTACTGTGTTGAAATACTCAATAATAAACAAGAGTAATACGATATAAATCTTTTTTTTGTATTGTATTGTAATTAATATTATTGCCGTCAGTATACGTATTGTAATCAAGCAATAAAAATTATTATCACAACTGGTGCACAAACACTAAAATATCGAGTATAATGTAGGATTGGAAAATAAAATATGTTGATGGAAACATGTATATCTCTGCATGCCAACAGGAAAATAATATTAAAATTTATCATATTATCTTCAATGTGTTTTTTTTTTTTTAAATAAAATATTTATTTATCCTTATAATTGCCATCAGTTTTATAGTTTAAGTATATTAGATATATTTTCTAAGTATTAAATAAATAAATAAAATATCTAAAACTAATAATTGTAAATATTTTTTCAGTGTAGATTTTATTAAATATAGGTATAGGCAATAAAATATTGACTTTCACTTTCCTATTGATTTCTTTTTCTTTTTTATGTATAGATTACAAATACTCTAAACTTTGACAAGTTAATTAATAAATTCTGATTGTTAATCGCAATATATTTAGGTGCATAATTTACTTATTTACTCTTTATAATTAATTATTGTTCTTAATAAATTGATCATATTTTGAATTTTATTTTTAAAAATAACAATTGTTTTTAAGTAAAAGTGACGAATTTATTTTGTAGATTTGTTTGTATACTTTCAATATAGGTAGGTAAATTAAATTAAGTATATTGAAATATACATTTACAATAGGTTTTTCAATATTGTTTTATTAATTATCGTTCGTATAGTGAAATATCACTTTTTTTTTTAAATCGATAAAACAAATTATATTTTAGATTTTTATAATAAGAAATTAATTACATTTGATATCAAAAAATAATTCGTTTAATGGATTAAAAACTAAAAATTAGTAAATGCCTAAGTAAATGCCATAATTTCTTTGATACTTTCTATATTATTATCATAAATTGTAACTTTGACCAAGATTGAAGCTCGAATATCATTTAAATCATACTCATACAAATTATGTTGTTGAAAATAATTTAATTCAAATTTATTTTTGTAATATTTATTGAATATTTACTGGAAACTTTGGAAATAAAATTTGGAATTTAAAATAAATAATGACAATCAAAGTTAATGATTATTTTTCAAAAATACATTTGCATTTAAGTATTTTTAATTTTATTCATTACATAAAATTGCATTTAGTTTATGTTTAATTACCTGTGTGTATTATTATATATTATATTATATTTTGATTTATCAAATATTCAAGTTGCAATATTTCAAAAATAAACATAATAATTTAATTAATCTAAGCTTTAAAATTACATTTCACTAATTACTTTATCAAATTGTTTTTTAATAACTTCTAATTTGTATGATTATATTGAATAATGTATACTTCATGTGATCATAGTGTATACTTTTTGAAATAGGGTGTGTCAATATACTTACTTGGCACACCCCGTAGCTCCGCCTCTGACAAATATACTGTGGGTCTAGGTCATTGAAAATAAAATAGGTTTTATATCAATTCTTTTAATATTATTGACTAATAATTTTATCTTAATTAAAAATTAAAATTTTAAAAATAATTCAATTATATATCACAAATAATGTTATTATCGTTCAATTCGATCATAATAATTTGTTAATTGGGTATCTTTAAATAATAATATTATATGTATACCTCAGCCCTAGAATTAAACTCAAGACAACTGACAAGTTATTAGAAATCACATTTGGTATCCTTTTTAAATGGTTGCATTTTTTGTATAAGAAAATTAATATTATTTTTATCTAATTAGAGATTACAATTAATTCTGAATTAGCAATAATTATTCATAAATTAAAAATTAAAATGGGACTTATTTAATATATTTAAAGGATAGAATTAAAAATATTAAAATATTAAAATTTAAGAAAGAATCAGTATTTTATATTACATTTTTTTTTGTTATCTTAGTTTTAAATAATAATTGCCATTATCAATTATTTTTCTTTATAAACGTATTTCAAAAATATTAGTGCTAATGTTATGTTATTATCAGGTGTTTATAAAGAAATATTATTTTTATATAAATTATATTTATACATTTAGTAAGATTTCTATATAGATGTTATAACTATAATTTTTGTATAACTTAGTAATTAGTAGTAATAATGTTAATACTAGTACTATATTAAATTTTAAAACGATAGATAATTCTTTATTCAACAAAATATAACATATATTTAAGAAATTTAAAGTCAATATATTTTTAGGCTATTGCCACTTCAAACTTTGCGATTTTTGAAAAAAATGCAAATTTGAAATAGCTTATTGTATTATATTTTTAACTACTTTAGTACATCATCGTAGATAGTAGGCGGGAACCCTTCATGTCCGTATAACATGTCATTAAAACGTACGCGATGTTACATTACCTTCGTCATCGTTGTAAAACGGTGTTTGCGTGAGTAGTGGGGACTGCCGTCGGTCGCTACGACTTTTCTGATTATCCGCGTTCAACACGCCGCTAATCCAGTTTGCGGAAACTACTCTCTCGCCGCGCGCGTCACAACGGTGTGTGTTTACAGTGTATATTTTATTGTATATTTTTATCAGTGATATTTTATTCGATATCGGGGCAGTTTTTGCCCCCGCAATCCCTTACTACGCTGCGGTTCGCCTTATGTATTAACAGTGATTTTTTAATTAACCGTTACTGTTTTTTTTTTTTTTATACACAAATGTATAGGCCACCAGACGAACTGCGTGCCCATAGCAAGATGTCTTGGGACAACCCAAGGGAGTACATGCTGAAAGGAGCTACGCCACTAAAAGTCAAGTGAGTACCTCATATTTTTTACCGCACACGTGAAGTTTAAATTTCTCAATCATCGATATACTCTGCAATACCAATGGTGGAGAAATAGATAATAAGAATAGGAATAGGAATATAGTAGGTATTCATATTACTGTCATAGTTACGTAGTCCAACAGCTGTTCATGACGTCACGTGTTGTCACAGTAGGCAACAGCCAACAGTATCGTCCCCCTAACTAACGACAATTTTTGACATTCCAAAGTAAATTTTTAGCAAATTCAATTTTTTTCAATTTTATAAATATATTGAATTAAACACAACATAATACTGTAGATTTAATAATTATTAATATTCAAACCTATGCTTAGATTTTATACTCATTCACGTAAATCAAAATAAATTAAAATACTATGTGATTTGTCTATATAAAAAGTTTATGATATTATCTTTAAAATAATGAATAATAATCAAAATTGATATCAGCAAGAACAAAAAACTTGTTAGAAAGTTAAAATTGCTAGTTCTAAAATCAATTTTTATTCTTCAGGTTTCAGTTCATTATATTAAATAATATTACCTCATTTAACTATTGTAGAATTGGTATATTAAATACTAAATCACTCAATATATAAAAGAAAAGCTTTTTTTAAAAGACTCCTTATTTCATAACGAAATTTTAACTTATAATAACTAATAAAACTATTAAGAGCTTCTTTGAGCGATGGCTACTTATATCACTTAGCCGTGTATTTTATATTATTTATTAACAATATATTATATTTAAATTGTTATTAACTATTACTTACTTCATTGTGTATTAACACATTTTACACATTGTAAAAATGTACATAATTTTTCTAATTTGGAAAGATATTGGATCATTAATAACATTTTTTTTTTGAATTGCAAGAAAATAATTATAAATAATTATTAAATTTTATTTACGCGTTTATCACAGTAACAAATTATATCACCATATAAACAACAGATAACATCAAATTTAACAAAAAATAGGCAAGTTAATATCTCCTCTACTCTATAGTAGGTAACGAATGGGTCACTGATGCAATAGATGTGTTCAATTTTAATTCAATGATATATAATTGCATACAAAAAATGATTCTAAGTGATGATCTGTCAGTCTATATCACTAAGTTATCACATAATATGTTTTTTGATATTTTTATTGATAAATGATATATTATTTAACTAAAAGAAGTTAAAATATTAAAAAAAATTAAGTTATGAAATGTTAACATTAACATTTGGTAAAAATTTTATTTATCAATAATTGTTGAATTATAATAAAATAAATAAAATAGATTTTTTCAAATACTAGTTTTATATAAAAAATTTTGTTTTTCGCAATTTTTTTACTTTTGACCTCTTTCTCCCAAACATCAACTAAAATTTGATATCCAAAACAACATTTAAAGTTGAAAATTGAACTGTTTTGACTGCCCCCCAAAAAAAAAAATAAAAAATATATATCATTGTAAAATCAATATATTTTTCGATCCTCTCAAAATCTAAAATTAGTGTTTTACGAATTACAAATGATTCCCAGCTAAAAGACTTATTCATATCAATTTAAATCATTTTGTTTAGAACAAGTTATATACCAATTTTCAAAATTATAAAAAGTTATTTGAAAGTTTTATAAAAATTTGTGCTATTATCTATGAAGTTTATTTCATCAACAAAATAACTATAATCTCGATTTAGCATTTTTCCATACACGTAATTTTAAAATTGATAGATATTGATAGATATATAATTTACTAATATTTTTGGAAAACGACCACGAATCTGAAAATAATACGTATCTGAAGAGTCACGTATTCTTTTAATCTTTTTATGGTTTTTTATCTTCATAATTTATTTTAGCATTTCTATAAATCTGCTCTTATTTTTTAAAATTTAACATAGCAATACTGTTTATTGGTTTAATACCAAAAAAAAAAAAAAAATATTACTCATGTTCAAAAAAAAAAAGCTATGGAAGACTTATTACCCATATTTTTATTGTTATATAATTTGGATAAAATTTATTTATTGTAGCACGGGTGATATAAAATTTTCGTTTATCGATATGCATATAAGCACTTCAACTACAATAATAAATGGAAATTAGGGATATTTAAATAAGTCGTTTTTAACCTTTAGAATTTATATAACTCGTCAATAAATTTTACTATACACAAATGAATGATTTGCTAAATATATTATACATATTTCGATTAAGTGATAATCTAATTAGTAATTATTAACATGTTTAATTTAAAACAATGGTATGTCAACGAATTATAATATTAGGAGAGTTGTATATATATTTAAATTTTGATATATCTTAGAATTTAATTTAAAAAGTATACAAATAATTAACATAACATATGAGGATTAAGTAGTTATTAAGTATTATTGGTATTGGATAATATAAAATTCATTATTTAGAATTTAAAAATAATAAATTAAGAGTATACTGATTATTTAAAAAAAAATATTAGTTACTATAAATAATTAATATTTATATATGTATCAGCAATAATTCATGAAATAACTATATTTTTTAGAGAATGTCCAAAACGTTTTAAGTTGTAAGTCGATGTCTAAAATGTATCGTTACAACATAATTTAAGTTTATTAAGAATTGTTATAAATTATAACTTAAACCATTGTCTTGGAATTATGAATATCTAAGCTACGAGTGTTCTAAGAAATATTTTAAACTTAGTGAAGTGTATGAATGTTTCTATGTGATTTAGTTACTTATTACCTTTGATAAGATAATTTGGAATCGATTGACTTACCATGAGCGCTTATTTATGCTTACCTATACCATAAATTTACTAGGTACAAAAAAAAATCTTCTGGATTTATGTGGATATATGTGTTTGGACAGTACCTATTATTAGACCACAGTGATTTACAAAATAAAATTACAAAATAAGATAATAGATCAATAAGTGTGCCTGTCATACTAAGTATAAACGCTAGTTTCAACTAGTTTTTCATAACAAAATAAATTTGAATGATTATTTTAATTTAGATTAAATAAATATAATTTGTTTAAAAAATGTCTTCTATATTATCGTTTTACCAAAATAGCATCAACTATATTAGTATCACTTAATAAGTAGTTAATATTTATATTTTTAGGAATATTTTTTGTACTATTTTCTACATACCTAGTATAAGTTTCATTATTTCCTAGTCACTCTTTACAAGTATTTAATTAGTATTATTAAAGGCGACGTAATATAAAAAAATTAAAAATTAATACAAGAAAATGAGCAATGACTACTATATAATATACATATATGTTTCATATCATAAATTTTCTATCCTTTTATATTTTTATAAGTTAAATATTTTAAGTATAAATATTTTTTTAATTAAATTAATGAATATATTTAATATAATTTGTAATTGCTATAATTATTATTAAAACATGAGTTTGCTCAGTGGGGCCCATTATATATTGTACACTATATTATGTTATATATATATATTTATATTTATATGTAATATTTTGTATTTGCATTAAATAATAAATAACATAAAAAATACATTTTATAAATGGTTATTCATTAATTTTTTTTATATAAATTTTAATTGTTATGTATATAACTAAGCAAACATGTATAAAGTGTTTTGATACTAAATGTATTGAATTACAACTGTACAAATTGAACATACATTGTGCAGCTTTTAATATACATAGAATTAAATTTTAATAAGTGTTAAGGTAGTATTTAATGTAAGTATCTAATGGAAATTAATCAAAAATAAAATTTTTGAAATTATAAGCTATTTTGTTGAAGATTAATAATATAAGGAGGTACCAATGAAATAGTAAAAAAAAAAAAAAAAGTAGGTAATCTTAGTTTAGCTTTTTTTTAAATAATTTGGCCATTGATTATCCTCACCACAAAAAATCCAACTCATAACAAAAAATATGTTTTTGTACTAATCATTATTATTTGATGTAGAATCACAACTTTAAATTGTGTAATATGTGTATGTACATTTATATAGTTTTAAAAAAAAAACAATAGTTATATTGATCTTAATTTATAAGTAGATAAATCTGTCTTTCTTTAAAACATAGGTATTCGATATTTTTATGAATAAATAAACTTTTATTTAAAAAACTAATTTACATAGATAAATCATTGTAATTAAACCCATTTTTTTAGACTCGATATTATAAAATAAACACGCAAAACAATACTAACGTTTATTTATAACAAACTTAAGAAAAGACAATTTTTTTAAGTAAATTATTATTGATTTTATTAAATGAAAATTTCTCACTTAAGTAGAAATTTGACACATAACTTTTGAATTTATATTTTAAAATTGTATTAGTTATTTTCTTTGAAAAAGCTTTATTTATTACTTTTGTTTTTCGTAAATGGGATCTATGGGATCTATTGAAATTTATACAAAATGCTGAAAATTTGTTACTATAAAACAATAATTTTAATTCCGACGATTTATTACAAAATGTATTATTTATTTTGTTTCTCATCGTCTTCATTTAAAATCATTTATTATTAAATTATCAGCAAAATTAAATTAATAAACATGTTACTCATAATAAATTAAAAATATAATTTTTAAATTATAAATATTCGTATAAGGGTCAAAACAGTAAACTAGTAGTAGAGTACAGTGAAATAAAACACGAATATATTCATAATTAAAATATGTTCAACATAATATATGAAAGTAAAAACTTTTAATAAGTAGTACAAACTTACAAATACAATTCCAATTGCTATATTGTACATTAAATAAAGATTAAATCTTTAAATTATTTAAATCTAAATTATTTATAAATTACAAAAATAAACTTTTATTGTGAATTGAAGATGCACTAATATTTAAATATTTTAAAAATCAAAATAAATGCAAAAAATATATTTTCATCAAATGTTTCTTATTTACTGTTGCATTAAAGTTAACTCCGTGCTAAGTGCTTTAATCTTATTTTATAGTGGTATTTAAGTTTATAAATACCAATATTTCTACCAAAATAGTAGGAAAGAACATTTTAATTGTATAAACCATTTATATTTCTAATACTAAAATGAATGTACAAATCACTTATATGGTTTTCTCTGTAGTCTATATAAATCTAAATAATGAATTTAATTTATCTATATATTTACCCAAAAATATATAAATAAAAATTTGTTTTTGATTATTGAACGTCTTATAAAACTTATAATGTTCAATAGGAAAATAGAATTCCGTACAAAATCATTATTTTTCGAATGATATGATTGGTATAAAAATTATTTATCTTTGTTTTTAAATTTATTGTACAGATAGACGCTATGTAATTTTATATCATGGTGAACTAATCTATAGGGGTACTCAACTCAATATTCTACCCTATATACAAATTATGCTTAAGTTAAAATTATGTGTTTAAGTATAAAATTACGTTGTTAGTTTTATAAAATAATTAAAATTTAAAACAAATTAAACTATAACAACTACCTTTGATTAGAATATTAATAGTTAAATAAAACCAACATATTTATGTAAAAACAACTTATTAAATATACAAGTTTTCGCTATTAAAATTGAATTTTTTTATTTTCTTGATGTTTACAAAACTTGACCTTCCAATTTTTATATTTAAAAAAAATTGTGCATATAAATTTTTGATACTTTTTAAATTACGAGTACTTTAAGTAAATTATTATTATTACATTTGATTATTAAATGTAATAAAATTTGAACAAATAACGCTCTTAAAAATGTATGTGATTTTATATTAACGTTTTTTTTTTTTTATCATTTCAATAAGAAAGCTTATAAGGAATAGTGTACAAAATTATCAAACTTTTGATTGAGATTTTTAATGTTTAATGTTTATAAGTAAGAAAAAGAGCCAAAATTTTAAAATACATATCTACCTAAAAATGCTAAATACTTATCGAAGGTTTTAAGTCAATGATTATAACTTATTGAATTAAAATAAAACAACAAAATCAGTTTTCCTATAACTTTTCATAGTATTTAAGAAAAGCACTAAGAAATGTTGATACTTTTTAAAATACAAATAAATTCAATAGGTTTCCAACAGAAACTATCTTTAAAATGAACATTGTGGCGTTTTACGGCTTAATGAAATGACAGATATAAAAAACATACACACATTATTGTAAAACCAATATTATATACATTACTATTATTATAATTATACAATGTGTAATTTTTAAAAATGAACTTTTGGGGTCATATGAATATTTGGTTAGTAATATTTTCTTTTATGTCATAAAAAAAATGTTTACTAATTAAAATTTTTTAATATTTTCCAGTGTAGATACATGATAATATTACTTAAAAATATATTACAGAAAATCTGTTGTTTTTTTTTTTTTTTAATAGCTTAAAATTAATTTTTAAGTAATTTAAAAAGTATATTTCCTAAAACTTCAAAGTATATATTTGAGCCTTAAGAAGAGATCCGTCTCTGAATTTGGAAATTATGAACAACTTTAATTAATATTAATTAGTAAAAACAAAAAGATACTTAAATTTATAATGTTTGGTTTTCACGACGTCCAAGACAATCTTTAAATGATTGATTGTAATGAACGCTTGCGAAATCTGGCAAACACACCATATGTACTTAAATGAATCTAAATTTAATATATCATGTCAGCACTCAGCGCGCAGTAATTAAACACAAATCGATCTTTTACTTCATAATTATATAATAATATAAATAAAATAGAAAAAAATCGTTATAACTAATTTTTTTATTGATATAAACCTAGAATAACATAATTTTATTATAATTTTTATGATAAGGGATTCTTATCTTTTATTTAAAAATGTTGTCAAATTATATAACTTGGGTACTAAATTGTCCGGATTAACTTGTTTTTCCATAAAAAATATCCATAAACTGTTGCGACCTTAACCTACATCAACGACACCATTGAATTAGGTCAGTTACAAAACTCAACTGCTGTAGTAGAAAGTACAAAAATACAATAGTACCATTAAATCATATAAATCTCTATAAATTGAAAAATATAATGTTTAACATTTTGTTTTGTTTTTCATCAATAATATAAATAAATAAAAAAATGTATACGTCTGTAATTAAAATAAACTACCAAATGTAAGAATTAAATAAAACTATAATGGATTCATCGTTACGGGATGACAAGAAAAAGAGTCTATTTTTTAATTAAATTCCGACGCAAATATCTTGAGTAGTGCTATTGAATCATCTCGACTATTTTTGGAGATACCGAGAGGAGAAAAAATATGTGACAATCGGTTTGTTCTTCGTTTATTAGGTTACTTGGCGTGAATTTGGCACGGTGATTTTTATTTCTAGCCTTCTGAAAGATGTAACATGTAATCATTGAGCGCTCTTTACGCGATCGGATGGCTTTCACATACACACACATGGGTTTTGGCATAATAACAATTATACATATGTCTATTACCATGTTTAGGCTTTCATAGTGAAAGTCTTAAATGGATATACGTAGTCGAGTATCTTATTTACCAAAAAAAAATTACTTGAGACATGTTTTAAATATAATTTTAATATAGTTCACTTATAACAATTACAAATCAAATTATTTAACTACTTATTGACAAAAGTCAAAACTTTTTATGAAATTATTATTATTATGTATTCAAAAAGGAATTACTGTAAGATGTATAGACAAAAATACTTGATATTTTCAACAATTATAATATCACGTATTAGCTTTTTTAGAAATGATGTAATTTTCAAATTATTCACTTCTTCTTTGAGCTATTTATGAGCATTTTAGATTCTCGACTTCTTTTTTTTTTCATTCAATTTATGACGGATATTTAAAAGTAATAAAAATAATAAGTGAAATAACATAGATATCGAAAGAATTATTTAAGAAAAATTAGTAATTATTTCAACTTACATTGTTAAAAAATTGACAATAGTATAATATCAAATACTATCCTTAGAAATAGATAGTTTATTAAGGTTTCGGTCAAATCACATGTTTGGATAAAAAATAAAAATCGTTTTTTAAGGGTTATGCCAATGTATTTTGGATGTTTCATCTTGGTTGTTTTTAAAGGGTTTTTATATATTACGTAAAAAGTGTTGAGTAATACAGATACAAAATCTTGTTATAGATTGAGTAAATTATAAAAAAAAAAATTAAGTTTTAATAAATTTATACCAAAATTAACTTTTTTTATAATTAGGGAAAAAAATCTATAAAATATAAAAACTTGTGATTACAACTAATTGCGTATATTATGCGTATATGTCTATTATGTAGTAAGTAGTTAATAATAATAATATTGATAAAAAATTTTTGAGAAGACGCTCTGCTGTATTGTAGATGTTGAGTGTATCTTGTCATTGAATATGCCACTGTAATACTCCCCCCCCCTTATACGAATAAAGAACAATTTAATACTCTGTCGTTACTCGTCAGATACGATGATGCTATTTGGTATATTATTATATAGATATAGAACTAATTATTAACTTTATCTTATTTTTAAATAATATGGGAAAACGATATCCTGCATTATTTTTGATAACTTCCAAACTATCATTCACGACCTCTAAGTTGAAATCCACTAGTGTAATAGATGTATTAAATTTTAATTAAATTATAAACCATTACATAGAAGAAAAAAAAAACAGTTCAAAGTGGAGGTTTTTAGTCAGCTTATATTTCTAAGGATATTTTATTATATATTTATATTATATGTTAATAATATGGTAGTTTAACTAATATTTCTGTAAAAAAGCTCAACATGTAGCATATTTATTGTAAAATATAATACTAATAATATTATACGTAAAATTAATGATAGATTACTGATTAAAGTGTAATTATTTCAGAATATAAAGTTATGAATTGTTATTATACTTCATAATTCTTAAAAAAAATTTAAATGTGTAAATGTTAGACATTTATTTATTAATTAATTTAGCGAAGTATAATGTATAAGTCATAATATTATAATGCTGTATTATATAACAATTGCATTTAAAGTATTTCAGCATAATTTATTAAATTTATTAAGTTATAAATAATTTATATTTTTAAAGTATATTAATACATAATCTTATGATTAATATTTGAAAATATAAAAACTAAAATACACAATTGTATGTAGTCAAATTAAAATATTATAAATTAATTTCATTCTTTCTTATTTGATCAATAGATAAACTACAATATATATTTATCTCGGTCCTACATAAATTAAGAATTAAAGTATATTCTTTAAATACAATTTTTCATTTAAATATTATTTTATATTGAATTCAATATTTAATATCATTCTTTTTTATTTAAGACAAATAGTTCATAGAAAGTCTGTAAAAATTTTTAATTTCTATAAATTGTAGATAAATGATATTTAGACTTTTTAAGCACTGGATATTATACTAAAATTAATTACCAATAGTCAAAACTTTATATTTTATACGTCATATAAAAATAAATTATTTAAGTATACACAAAAAATTATTATATACTGTAATTTATAACTTTATAAGATAAGAACACATTTAATTAAAAATGCATACATCATAATATTTGAATATTAGAATAGGACTTTAAGATTATTAAAGTCCACATTCCTAAGGAGATTTTTAAAACCAATATCATAATTATAAGTTTTTAAAATTATTAAGAATTTATTATTTTAAATTTAAATAAAATAATAAACTAATAACAATTGTTTCTTTATGATATTGCGCATCAAATCGAGGGGATTCACAGACGCTTTTTTAATAACAGAGTATTATTATCTGCGCAGCATAGTTTCGTGTGATAATGGTACATGAGTGAAAGTAGCACATAGCTCAAGTTGGTTATGAGAGTGGTTTTTATGCACGTCTAGATCAACCGAATTTTATTGTTCTCAGTTACTGAAAGCAGATTTGCACGATATTTTTTATGAATTGCATAGTATACATTTTTGTCCTTGTGTCTATACATTTCCTTTGCAATATTGCGGACATTAGAGGAAGGTCCATTTGAATATTACATTCAAGGTCTATCACCTTGACCTTTTGTTCTAGCCCTCAAATTTACCTTAAAAGTTAAAACACTTAAATATATATAATAATTATTATTCTGTTTCTAAAAAATTGTAGCTTATTGAAAACCTCAAAAAAAAAATCATAAAAATAACAAAGATTTTAAAACAATCTTAAATATTTTGAAAGCATTTAAATTCTTAATAATGTGAACTTACTAAGTATATTCCAATACTTTATATTAAATATATTTAGAAATTTATAATTATAATAAACAATTAGGTACTTCTAGAGTTACACATAAGTTATGCACGCTGTTGAGAATTCACTAATTTATACAGTATATACCCATTATACATGCATGATTATTGACTAATACATTGATATTTATATAGTTATATGTAGCAAAAACATGGAAACATAAGTATATTTAGGTAATTAAAACGACCATAATTCATATAATCTATAATATTTTTTACATATTTTTGGCATAAACAACAAGGTTATTATCCGATCAATTATACAATAATAATTGTACTAGTATAATATTACATAAGTTGCATGATATTATTAGCTCATAAAGTTTTTTTACGTTAAAACAACTTTTTAATTTGTGAATTGGTCTCATTTATAGGTGTGAAGATTTTATCTAAAGTTTAATCTATAATGGTATATTAACTCAATTCGAATTTTATTTTATTATAAATATAAAATGTAACTCTTTATTTTTAAAATCAAATATTTAGTATTTACTTAAAAATCTCATTATCTAATTTCTATTGTCATTTTCTGTTACCAATGTTCAATAATCCATTTTACTGCACTAAAATATAATGATAACATATAATTATTTTTTTATTGTTATTAACTTTTACTATATTAATATGGTTTGGATTGTTGCATATGATATACATACAATATATATTAAGATAATATAATTTTAAATTAATTAATTTAATTAGCTGAAACTAAGTCAACATTTTATTCAGACATAAAAAAACCTACAAAGACCTCACGAATTACGTTGTAAATGAAACTTGACAACAGTGCGAGAAAGTTGTCCATAACTTCTAAAAAGAGAAAATTCAGAATAGATTCGAATTTTTTTGGTTTTTGAAATTGCAAGTTATCTTTATCCGTTGTAAGGTTTGGTTAAAAGAATAACCGCAATGAAAATATTTAATATAAATAATTTTATTTTTATTAATTGTATAAATTATAAATCAAAAATAAAGTGTACAGTAATTAATAACCTTTATAGGGAGTTGATTTCTAGTAGTTATCAGCGTTACTGTAGAGTCTCCTTGAATTCAAACCGGATGTACTTTTTTAACCAAGCAAAATTTTTGGCATTCTAACAAGTATATAAATGATTATATTTTAATATTTATTAACTTTTATATTTATGTGTATTAAAAATATGAAGTGTAAAAAGTAAATAGTTCAATATGTACTCTCTTAAGTTCCACTTGCTGACTTTCTTATATTTAAAGATTGTACAATAAATTCTATTAAAAAAATAATATAAATGGAAAATTATTTAGGTATCAAAATTTATTTTGAATAATAAATATTTATATTTTTCAAATGCCATGTATAATTCAGTTTAATTTATAAATATTTTACAACATTATCATTTCATAAAACCTATATAACAGGTTTTAAATTTTTACATATAGTTTTCAACTAAAATATTAAAATAAGAAAAACGGAATAAAAGAAGTAAGAACGGCGTTGAATGTAGTTGAATACTGATTTTCTTGACCAGTTTTCTATAAGAAAATATTAAGCTTGCATTAAGAAAGCTACTGCTAGAACAAGACCTAGGTACCTCGCGATATTCTTAGATGACTTAAACATTAATACTTTATAAAAAATATTTGCTACTTACTAATTTTTACTATTATTTACAACTATTTTTCTTTTTAAAAGTTATTATTTTTATTTTTTATTACAAGCAATTTTAAAATTTACTTTTTAAGTTTAGTCAAATTAATATTTATTTTTTTGGTTATTTTTCTCATTTATTTAATTCTTAAATTTCAGTACTTATTTTTCATGCAATAATAATTTATGCAAGTTAAATTACTAACTAAATGAGAATTATATCGAACTGTCATTTCAATTATTTTATGTATAATTAGGATTAAGATTTTAGAGTTTGTTCTTGAGTTTCTAAAATATAGATTCATATCTTCTTCAAGTTAACCAATTTATGTTTTATATTAGAAAATTAATTTTTTTTTACGATTATTAGAAAATTAAATCAATAATAGTATGATATAAATAAATTTTCATTAATGATCTTGCTAATAGATTTTAATAAAATTCCTAGCAAAATTTATTAGATAAAAATGTATTGAATATCTTTGTTGTTCAAATTAAAATCAAAAATGTATTCACACATTTTAAATGACGTGTTTTATAAGCTACAATAAATGTTGTTATTTTCTTTAACACGTTTGATAATGCTTTATTAGAATTTATCTAAAACCATTAATGATATCTTATATATATATATATATATAATGTACAGGTAACTTAAAACCTTATTATGCTTACAATTTTTCATAAACATCAAAGTGAATATATATATAGTTTATTAATAAAAAAAATATTAATCTCTAATATAACTTTAAAATAACATTATGATTAATGTTTTCCATTGAAAATTGTAGATTTACTATACTTTTATTTCAAACTACTGTTTTAATTTTATAAATCAGATTAATTCTTATTAAATTATGACTTAATAGTTTTTAAAATGTTAATTACCTATATTATTTTTAATTACTGATAAGGCAACACCGATTTCATATGTTTACTTAGATTATATTTTAAACAAGCAATAAGTTAGTAAATTATTTGTATAGATTTAATTCAGATTAAAGTGATTAAAAGAGTCCTTTTTTGTTTATTAACTTCTAAGTATAAAATAGTTTTTATACCTATTAGGTTAAATATAAGTGAGTTGCGTAGATATTTAAATAAATAGTATGATGATTTAGAGTCCGTGAGAACTATCGGTACCTAAATAATATGTGGTTAAAGGTATTAGTTTAATAACCTATAACATTAATCTAAATTTTGTCACTGCTCATCTGATTAAATTGTAAGTACGATTCGTAATTAAATATTTTAAATTGGATAACACGACACTCACAAAAGCTATTTGAGTTTACGTTTGCACTTTTTATATTCAAGCATGATACGCTATCGTCTATCTGGTACTTAAGTAATACTTCAAACACAAGTATCACAATATACGAATTATATACCTGTTTTAATATTATTACGTGATATAAAGAAATTAGTCGTGTTTTATTTTCATCCATCATATTTTTTTTTCTTTATACGAAGATTAAAATTCCATTTAAAACTAGGAATGAGGATATGAATGTTTGGTCATAAACAATAATACTGTAATTGTTTCCAATTTCAGTTTTACATTTTGAAACTAATTTAAACATTGGTAATGTTTTTAAACTATAGTTACTCGGTCCTCACTTTCGTAGTATATAAGACACAGATTACACTTATTCTCTTTTAAAATAAAACACTAATCTAACATAAATACATTGTCCATATATTATAATTACATATTAGGTTAACTATTGAGGTATATAATAAGTATGATCAATAATAGAGCTATTAAAAGTAAATTAACTGCGGTATACATTGTTATTAGTTATCAACCTCGAAATTCCATAAAACGTGACTTATTTACTAGAAATTAGAAGTTATTATTTTAAATTTTAATAATAGCTTATTATTATTATTATTATTATTATTATTATTATTTTAATTATTATTTTGTTTAATACAATTTATTTCATCTGTTTAAATAATAGTTATAAATTATAATTTGTAAATAAAATAAATTGCACTTTTATTTATAGAATTTAAATTCTACTTATTTATTTTGATTGTAGTTAATGTTTTGAAAAGTACACATAATAAAATTAAGTTTAGTTTTAATATATCTAATAAAAAAATGTAAACAAGTCATTTAAGTAAATCTGAAAAATTTAAACATTAAATAACAATATCTACCTTGTTTACCTGCTTAAAGTTAAATAGCAAATTTATAAGATCTTTTAGTTAATAAATCAAAACAGCTTTTATTTTCCTCAATATTTTAATAAATCATAAAATATTGTGATAATTAATATTAAAATTATGATTTTAATCTGTTAAGGATTTTAAGCTAAATAAAAAGAATAATCAAATAAAAAAAATATTTTTTTACAATTTTAATCGGTTATGTATTTAATATATAGTATATAGCATTAAAAATAATTATTACTTACGTAGAATTTGTCATGTTATTTTTACATCACCTTAGCTAATAAAATAAATAAGTGGAATAATTCAAATACATTTTTAAATCATGTGAAAATGGTTGAACAGAGCTCTATTTCATTCTTTCTAAAAAGTTGGAATTCTAATAGGTATGTTAAAATTACTCCATCTATTACTATTTAACGATATACTTGATATTGACGGGTATCCAGAGCATTTCTATATAGTTAGTGTTTCAGCACCATTTATTGGGACATTTAATAGATGATTAAAATCTATTAATTTTGATCCATATGAATTACAATTATAGGCTAATCGTTTTATTTTTTTCATTTAATGTATCTACTTGATGTACATGTGTTCTATAACGTACTAACATATAATTTTAATTGAAAAATATGCAATTATTAAGTAAAAGATATCTATATTTTGGTAAATATCATATATTAGGACCATAAGCTTAAGACAGTCAATTATTTTGAGACTGTAGCGTGCAGTAATTCTAATGCAGTTACATCCCTATAAGTGATATAGCCCCCCAAAAAGCGAGACTAGCAATTCTTCTACCAATAGTCAAAAAAAAAAAAAATAATAAAGAATATTATTCACGGACTAAGTTATGATCGAATTCTGAGTATTCTATTATTCATGATGGTAAACTAGATCCCTAATCCTCTCCCTTTAACTACATATATTTCCTATTTTAAACAATTTGGACGAATACCAATCAAACATACATAGTATAAGAAAATATAAGAGTGACATAAACTGCGGAAAAACCAAAAATGTCTTTATAAGCGTACTAATAAACAATATTAAATTCGAAGGGTTAAATTAAATTAACACTAACTTGGTCAACAACAAACAATTATGTATAGTTCAACTATACAAAGAAAATAATAATAAATTAACATAGGTAATCTAAATTGTATTTTTTCACCTAATACGATATATCTACATAGTACATAGCCACATAGTTAAATGTAAATTTATCATAATATGTAAGTATAGTATAAGAACGTAATTGCCGTGTATATAATGTGTATGGTAACCACCAAGTTCCCTAAACAGTACATCTGCCGTATTTAGGTATATAGCCTCGAATAAGCAGCAAAGATTATTATATTGCTTATAAGATTACAGTGGTGTGATTGCAATAATTATCGACAATGATAATGTGGTTTCTCTATAGGATTTTTAAGCGCCTGTTTTGAATTTTCCATTTTTTTCTTGTGCAGACCACTAAAAATTTGTTCATCATAGTTACTTTGTCCATATTATTATATTATGTGATAATCAATACCTAAACACTAATCTTCGTAGGAATCCCTACTAGGTGATCCACATGAAACAACTTAACTACATTTTTTCAAATACACAAAACTTACATTCTATTACTGTCACATTTACAAGCACCCTCGTTTTATATTTTACTCACTGTTATTCGTATTAAAATTTAACGCACTGTTTGTCATGTACCAAATAATAAATATCGTAATATACACAGTATTGTCTTTAAATTTGTATAAATATTTTAACAAATGAACATTTGATTTTTCATTCGATTGAACTTGAGTGAAATTGTTTTCGGTTTATGTTTAAGTTTTCGTAAGTTTAACCAATAAGGTTATACTAAATAATAGCATTTAACAAATCGGCAAATCGTGAATTGATCAGTCTTTTGCACCTGTTATGAAATAAAATTAATTTATTACACGTCTATACCTCGTAATAATACTTTTTTTCATTAGTATTTTTATTAATATTAAGTTGTTGAAATTCGAAGTTATTATGAGAAGAAAGTCTTGAGTCAATTTCAGCATATCGTATGATCTCATGTTCACATTCCACACACTAGGTGCGGTAATAATCAAATTTGAGCAAGTTCAACACAAATTTCTTAGTTCGGAGATTTTTGAATTTGTTTATCAATCACTCACATTTGAAAATTTCCTTGTAATGCTCAGAATACGTACCTCGGCCATTATGAGACTTAGACACATTTAATGTTTTATTCACAATTTTTGAAGCCGCTAATTTTTTTATACTACTTTCCCAGGTCGAATTTTAAAATTCAAGAATTCTGTGCTCTTCATACGTATCCATTCTTTGTACCTAAAAGTGCTAAGTTATGCCATCAATTATACAAAGTCAATTGACTAAATAAATAGAATGATGCGAATTACTAATGAAGAAAATCCATTATTTCTGATATAATAATACATTATTGAATAATATTACATTACGAGTATTTAGTTAATAAGATGTAAAACTTAAACTGTAGTACCTTGGTACATTGATAATCTATAATCCATGAACTGGCATAGTTTATGTGTTAGTTTAAGTTTTAAAAAAAATATTTTGAAAACTTATAAAAAATGATGATCTATGTTTACTATTTATTTATACCAAAGACTGTCAGTAAATTGCAGTCTAATAATAAGAATTATTAACGATAAATTTAGAACAAAAAATAATATAACGATCAACGGTCAATACCACTTTTTTTTAACATACATAATATATTTTGTGCTTTTGTATGTATAAATATATTTAAAGATAAAACAGTCTTACTATATAAAATTAAAATAATTGTACTTAAATTATTTTAGGATAATTTAAATATAATTTAATATGTATTATAATACTAGAAATTAGAACATATTATTAGTTATAGTAAAATTATAATTATTATTAAAGTCAACTAATAAATTGCAATATAAAATATCTAAACAATATAGTATAAACTTCTAATTATTTAATATTATGTAATAAATATTATAAATTATGAATTCAAAATTTAATATTTTCTATTTATAATAGTATAATAAACAATAGTATAATATTATTAGTGAATAATTAGTAGTAGTTATCTACTCGTTCATCTGTTCGTAAGAAATTTTCCTCATAATTTCCAGGGTTTAATTGATGATTTTTTTTTTTAATTATTACAATATCATGTGTTTTATAACGAAGTTTTTTAGGTTACCATTTCAATTATTGATTTACACTATTAAGTCAAATCGTATAAAAACTAAAAATTAATCAATTACTCAACTATAGATTAAAAAAAAAAAAATGTATTTTTTTTAGTAATGCGTTTTATCTAATATTGTAATTTTCATTTTAATTATATTCCTATCTACAATATGACATTATATTGCATACTTATCTTAAAAATCTAAACTAGGTACTCACATTTACTCCCCTGTATATTTTTTCTTATTATATTGAGATTGTTATTATAGTTTCGAATCAACTCAACGAATTATATATTGTGTTTTAAGTTTGAACAAATTAAAATATGTTATAACCAAATTAATAATTACTACTATTACAAGCCTTATAATAAGCTTATGATCATACATATTATAATATGTAGGTGCTATATAAATTATGAGCATATATAATGTATTGAAAATGAATTGAGCTACTAAAGAATTTTTATTTATTGATCACAACACGTTTTACTGTTTTTTAAGTTTCATTATTACACTAAATAAATAAAAGTATTATAGTATTGCATTAAATCGTATCGTTTCTGTAACCTAGTTTGTATAATATATAAAACTAAGTAATTTGTGAACCATTCATTGGTATAAACGAATACGTGGGTAGCAATTTCGTTTCTAAGATTAAACAGGCGTAGATCTGGAACACATTATACATATATACAGAAGGGGGTAGTGAGGTTGGTATCATTGAGTTTTTATTTGATTAAATACGACTTACAGACGAAAATGTGTTGTTTTAATATTGTTCTAATTGTTATTAATTTCTTTAGAAATACGAGGTTTTATTTTATATATAATATATATCGTACACATAAACATTGATTACACATGTTCAATATATAGTATACTAATTGACCGACTGCTAGCTGGATGTCTTAAGTGAACTATATGGACATAATGTACAATAAAACGTCATTTGGTTCGGTCCAGTGAATAGACAGGCGCATGGGTGACGTAATAAGAGGCGGAATGCGAGCATTGGAATTGGGACGTAGTGAAAGAGACCGCAGACAATATAATATTATATTATAAGAAAACGTATTTTTACAATAACAAGTTACACTCTGTAATACTTATTATATGTCTAGTTGCTATAATTTTTTTCTTTATAATTAATGAGGATATATAGAATCTATGCACTAGTGGGTGGCTATATAATATATACTATGTAGTTTCACCTGAAAACTTCCGGTATGTTATATCATTAATGTTAAACTACTTACAACTTATATTATTATAAATTTAATTTGTGTAAATTTTATATATTAACGATTTGCATTTACTCGAGTAAGAAATAAATACCTACTACTGCAGAGTATTGAATTTTAATATGTAGGTACTAATAATTATTGATAAATAAAATTGCAATTGTTTTAAGTGTATACAATATAACGAAAATTGTTTTGATTTCGATGATTTTTGTTATACTTAATACAACTTAATTATATACATATTCATATAATATAGGTACATATTATGTATTATATAGAAATATGTAAGTATATTAATGTAGAGTATTTATCATGTAAGAATATCGATAAGAATTCAATTTTTTCATTCAATTTGATTATGAAATAGAAAAAAAATAATTTTAAACCCGCAAGTGTACTATCTATTATTATTTAAATGTTAAATTAAAAAAAAAAATTTACATTTATATAGTATATTGTTTTTAAGTTTTGTAAGCTTTTAGTTTTATTGCAACAAGTTGTGGTACTTACTAATAATTATAGTATCAATTTATAATTCGTCTAAATATTTTATGCTTGGGAACTACAAAAGTCTAATTAAATTTTTATTATGTTGATTAATAAATACTCTAATATATGAAATATATTAATTATATGTACAAAAATTATCATAAATTTTTTTGTAATAATTAAGGTAAATGTTCCTTGAACATGCGTGATAAATAAACCTCTTAAATAAAAAAAAAAATAAAATTTTACCTACCTAATCAGTACTCAATACAATTTAAATTTTTTGCTTCAATTTATAATAAACGTCATATTCTGATTAACTATAATATAATATAGTCATGTAATCTGTCACGCATTAAGTAACCATAAAGTAAAAAAAATAATCTCCATACTACAACAAAATCAAAATTAAATTTTTAATCGTTTGCTTTGTTTGTTATACAATTATTTTATTGTTTATGTAATAATTGATTTATAGTATTTATACTGCCGATATATTGAGAAATATTACACGACAAAGTTATACAATTTTAAATTTAATACTTATTAGTTTTTAATTTAATAAAATGATCTAAGGTACCTACTAGAAATTATCGTTATATTATATTACATTATTATATTTAATATAAATACGTAATAAAATTCCCAATACATTTTGACTAGTTAGTTTGGCTGTATTAAAATTTTAAAAATTTCAAAAATGTACTGTTTTTATTATATTTTTTAGTATTTCAATTAAATTTTTAAAAGCATAATGTCGATGCTATAATAATTATATTTTATAATAAAAAAAAAATTCAAAATATTCTTACAATCATCAAGCTCTTAATTTTAAATCGTGTATTAATTCCACAAATTTATCTGCCATTATAATTTTGAATTATAAGCTTCATAAACAAAAATTATTTTTAACATTTTAGTTTTGTTTAAGTATATATATTTAAACGTATAAATTAACGCGAACAATTTAAAAAAGTTATCATTTATCGATATAATAATGCATAATGATTTCTGACTAACATTATTTATCCTTATAAACACTTAAATTTGTCTATTGTAATTTATTTATTTTGATTATTATGATTTATTCAAATCAAATCGTACACGAATATAACTAGAGACACCTATCATACTAGTATACTACTTGTACACTTATACAGCTTTTTATTATATTATAATACGTATGTAACAACAGTGTATAACTATCTATTGGTTCATGTTTTCTTTTATTTACCAAGAAATAATCATATATATGTATAATATACTGATATATACTTTATAGCAAAAAAATATGAGATAAACTTTAATTCACGACCCAATATAAAATGCACACACTTAAAATGAATGCAATTTTATTGATACAAACATTTCCATTTATGTTCATTACATTAATACTAAATATGTTATAGATATTTTATTAAAGTCTACTTCAAATTTATGAAAACCGATTTTGTACAAGTGTTTCATATAATAATACAATCGTATGATGTGCACAATAAAACCTGTATTAAGATAACAGTAATAAAAAGTAAAATAATAAATTATGTTTGGGCGCGCGCATTCGCGCGTGTGTTCGTTTCTACCTGTGTGCAAATAATAACTACACAGAAACGCGCGTGGCTGTCCTTGGGTATGACATGATGTAGGTCACGCGTGGTCCGCTGGCAAATATTGTATGCTTGGTCATCCCCTACCCTATTTACCAATGATCAAACAATTCAATTTTTTAATGTAGTAATCTTATTAACCTTTGTTGGTAATAAATTTGTGTCTGTAATATAGTAAACATAGTATATACATACCAATATATTAATGTAAATTTTTCATAGAATTTTAGCTAATTCTATTGAATTATTTTTCCGAATATAAGTAATAACAATACGTTTACTGTTCTTTTGTACGAGTTTTTTTTTCTAGTATTAGTTCTAATGGTAGGCAAAAAATGTTTTAAATCGATGAAGCATAAACCCTTATAAATACATTTTAATTCTGTCTTTAAGCCATTTAAATTTGAAACTGTAATTTACGTTCTTCGTTACATTTTATGGCTTTATTTCATAAACAAGTATATAGTGTATGTTGTCGTACATATTTATAAACATACTTTAAAACCTTTAGAAACGAATCACAGTTTTTTTATTTACTCGTATTGGTTATATAGATACATACAATAATTGTAAAAATAATTGTTGATCACATCAGCTATAATTTAATTATATCGTCACGCATTTTAATATTTAATATAATATGATAAAGTATAATCTATAATAAAATATAAATCAGATAATTTAACATTTAATTCAATAGCTAATATATGTCTTAGAGCTACATATTGTTATGTAGCGCTCGATATGTACCTATGTTTTTTTTTAGTAAAATTATTATTATATTTCAAATCATTTTACTGTGGAAATAAATATTTAAAGCAATTGATAAAAATTAATTTTATTAAATATAATTGATTTAAAATTATAAACAAAAAGCTTAAGTCCAAACTATTTAATAATTTGTTCAAGATGTATTTAATTTTTATTAATAAATTAACTATACCTTAAACACTAATAAATAAACAATACTTGTTGTCAACCTTTAAATATTATTATTATTGTTGTTTTTTTTTATCTAATCAATTATTGCTAGTAGTAGTTAATTAAAATATATATATATTTTTATCTGGTTTTTGAATATTTGCCAAGTTAAGTTATTTTTCTTCAAGGTAAGAGTTCAGCAGACAACAAACTGGATATATTTGTTACATTTTATTAATACTAATTTATTTAATGCAAATACATAGATACATTTTAATATTATTTAAATTTTAAATCAAACTTTTAATAATTATATTTTGTTTAATTATGGTCATGGGTCATTATTTTTATTTTATTATGAAAAATTAATAATTAGTTTAATAATTATTCATTTTGATCCAGTGATGATTTATAAATAACGATATTTAGTAGGTATTTTATATTTTTAAATTATTCATTGATGTTTTTATAATATTATAATATTAAAATAAAATTGTTTTTCTCATTTATTACTAAGAAGAAACGATTTTTTATAGAAAAATTATACATTATATATCAAATTATACTAATTATATACTAAATCCAATTAATCAAAATCATTACTATTGTTTATCATTTGTAAATAATTTAATTAGGTACGTTTTCTTATTGAACATAACGGCATATTGGGTAGATTATTATAATAATATGATGATGGAATGAGTATTAAATAAACTCTATGATCCATTATTAGTATATTATTTATAAATCACGCTTTATGTACAAAATATATGAAATAAATAAGTATATAATATACAAGCAAATACAACTTCTATGAATTAATAAAACCGATCTATCCATTATTAAAACCTATTCAAAAATGTAATCTATTTATTTTCTGGGAGTAGTAAATATCAAATTGTGTGTGTGTATATATATATATAAATTTAATTGATGATTAAAAACATAATTGATAAGTAAATATAAAAGATGTAGAATGAGACATAGCTCAACACTGTGACACCTAAAAGACGGCTTGTTTAATGATTCTAATATCCACAACACAAGGATAACATATTATATGTATGTTTCATCCTAATGTGTTAACAATTATTTTTTCATTGTGTGACTATAAAATATATAGAACACATAAATAATAAAAAAAAATTTATTTTAATAATTTTAAAAGCTATAAAACTATATACCCATAAATTATCTTAAATTATGTCTGAAATATCTAATTTTCGTTAAATCTAGTAATTTTGTGCATAGTATTATGAATTATTATGCAACCTATATTACAATTTACAGCAATAATAATAATTAATTTCAATAAAATCGAATTATCATCATATATTCAAAATTGAAACTATGTCCATTATATTAAAACGATAAACCTGTTGCTTTGAAATAATAGGGACCCCAGTAATATGGAAATTAAAATATCTTTAATGGCATAAACATAATAATAAAGGCACAAAGCAGTGTATTACAACTTTCAAGATAACTAAATATTGTATTAGAATTTAGAACTATAGTATTATATGGATTGTGTTGGACAATAAAAGATTTATTTAAAACTATTCATATGTAAGTTAATAATAAATTTAATTTTTTATGTATAAAATATAAATAAGTAGGTTAATAGTATTTTTTTCAACGAATCCCAGGAAATCAAGATCCAGAAATGGATAGAGTGAATAATAAGAATAAAATAAGAAAGTTAGTAAGAATATAAATTACATAACACTGTAGTAGTATGAATATTTTGTGCTTAACTTTAACATTTTTTTAAAGATTTTAGTGTATATGATTATTATGTAATTTTCACTAATACTTATAAATGCATCTTTTGTCAGGATCGATAGAGTTAGAATTGATTGATTTTATGACAACCAATAAATTTTGTCATTTGTAAGCATAGAATTTAGTTTAGTATTTACGTTTACTCATAAAAAGTACACCAAATTATTATTTGATTAAAATGAATTATTTAGAGGTAAACTTAATTTTAAAGTGCATGGTTTCTACATATTTTTTATTAGTTGTACAACAATAAATAATACCACTGTTAAATAACTCATTTTATGCCAAGTATAAAAGTATTAATAACAGGTTATACTAATTTAAGTGTTTATTATTTTATCTTGAACTTATTTTTATAATATAATCAGTGTTATCAAAATTATTTATTTGAAAATGTAGGTTATGAACTTGTGAATATTCTATATTCTATATAGAAGTGAATAATTTTATTTCAATTAAAGTTTTTTTTTTATTATTATTAAATGTATGTAATGCTATTAGTTATTAATTAATTAATTTCCTATATTAAGAACACAATTATGTAGGTTAGACATAGGTATATACTTTATATTTTCAGTTTATATAATAATGGTATTATACGTCTTCTGTCTTCGTATAGATATTTATAAACACAATATTAATTATAATGTTGACAATTTGTTGTCAATTTACTGTTCATTATTAACTTTTACTGTGTAACGTGTAAGTAATTTCTTAAAACTTTAAAATATATAACTAATCTCGAGACTGAAGGGTATATTATTTATATTTGTGCATAATATGTATGGTGCTTACTATTATCAATGATTAAATAATGACTATAGATTAACGAATAAATTTAAATATACCTATATATTGAAATTTAAATATAATTATGAAAAATAACATAATCAATGACAATTTAAATTTGAGACATATCAAAATAAATAGTGGTATTTTAGTATTTATGAAAACATTTTAATTGATTATCTGATTGATTATGTCTTAAAAAATATATTACAGTTAAAAGAATGATAATTTGAATAGAAATTTGTTTTCACTAAGTAAATAATAATTATTTAATACAAAAATAGTTAGTCTTTTTAAACAAACAAGTAACGGATTATTATGTTTCATACTATAGACATAAAGTATTATAATGCATAGTGCATACTATACTGTGATGTCTTGGTGATGTTATTATAAATGATATGAAAACAACCTTGATAAACTATAATGCCTAATCATAATATATTTAAGGCCAAACTTCCAAGTAGATAGGTTAAGATTTTAATATTTATTTGACCACCATGAAATATTTTACCTATAGAATAAATAAAAATATAATTATAGTCATTTTTAATCATGTGCAATAAATAAAAAATAACACTTAAATAATAGGACTCTTATCGTTTAATATATTATATTACCTATTGAATTATCAATTGCTTTTAGTTTATATTTTAAATTCACATTATAATAATTGTTTAATTGTAAAAATACTTCTAAGTAACTGCTCAATACTAAAAATATTTTAAATACTACTTGAAGAAATGATAACTTCCCATGACATATTTAATATATACAAAACATATTAAAAGAATTACTTATTTATAAGTTTTTCATATTATACTATATTGCATAATATAAGATTTTTAAAGAAAGTTTTAATAACCTTTGAAAATATATTTATTTCCATACAGACCTTTGAATTTACATTAAAGAACAATATATAAATAAAAAAGATACAACTCATAATTATTCATATTTTTATTTTAATAACTAAACTAATGTTGATATACGATTATTTTCATAAAAGTATGCCTATTATATACATTCATAATTCGTAATAATATAAATTACTTATCAGTTTTAAGATGACACATTATTTTCAGAAGATTCAACATTTGTTTTTTTGTCCATCACTCTATGTTTAATCGAGCACTTTTTGAGATATGGTTGATGGTCGATAATTTTTTGACGCCAAGTTTCTAAAACAGTTTTTGTAATTTTAGATTCTAAATGAAACCACCCTTATACCTATCATTGGTATTACAAAGATGATTTTTTTATTTTAAGACTTTTACGAGAAGTAAAAAAATAAAGCTTCGAATATTTTAAATAGTCCTTTGGATCGTACAAAAATTGCATCTAGTCCTTACTTCAAAATTGAAAAAAGTAGCTTATCAATTTCCTATTCATTATAGTTTTTTTGGATATGAAGGAAAAATGTGAATAATGTTTCGAAGTAATATATTTTTAAATTTGATTTCTTAAATATAATTATTTATATACAAATAACGTATTACCATGAAGCTCAATCAATGATGGCGATTCGCCTCCATAATCCTTAGGCATATATTTTAATGGTACGTGTTCTAATAAAGTTTCAAAATGACGATGTACAATCATCTAAAACACAAAGCAATTATTCAAAAACCTAATTTGTCGTAAATGAATTTGTATAACTTACTCTTTTTCGAATTTTCACCTTAAGAAGAGGTTTGAACATCGCCATAACTACACTCAATATGGCTGGTGGATTTATTATGTGTATTTGAGCCACACGTTCTGGATAAGCTTTCTGTAATTATTTACGCATTAAATAGATTAAATAAATTAATTCTGAACATTATCCAACCAAAACTGTTGTAACAATAAAAAAACATATGTACGTATCATATTTTCATAAACCTTTAATATTATTTAACATTTAAAAAAAATCATGTTGTTGCAAACCAGGCATAAGCTCACATTAACTCATTATAGTATTACAGCTTACCCAGGCGTATAAGAAAAAACGGCGTAAAAACCCTAATGAATATCTGGCCAAATGACCCAACCGCACAGTTCGCATGTCGATAACGACCACAACTCTTGTATGATCTATTCCTTGGGCTAGATAAAGGTCAGCCAAACATGTCAAATGCATGGCTATACCCAATGGACTGTAATCCGATGCCGGCGTATCTGGGCGATGCATATACACTGCTAGTTTTCGGCCACCGTCCATTATCGTAGGTACCAAACCCAATAGTCTAAGCAAAAAAACTTAAAATATTAAATTCCACTTTGCCAGTTGTACTTAGACGAGTATCTAATTTTAACTCTCGTATCGTACGCATTAAAATTTTTTCCGCTACAGGTATATTAGAATATGTTCGTTTAAAGGAAAACTTAAAAATGAACTTATCGAAAACAAACTTACGTTGTTTCATATGCTTTTATCATCTCTTTATCCGTTTTTGGATCTCGGTTGTTCATTATTTCCGGCAAGATTGTTTTTAGTTGAAAATATACTGGCATGTTTTCTTTGACTCTTTCCTTGTCATTTTTATTCATAACCAGGTAATTTTCCATCCACCAATCCAATTCCACTTTAATAAAAAGTTATTTATTTAATGTACTGATTGTTTTCCTCTAGAAATTTTATTGCCTTATTTATTTTAAAAATTAACTATAAATATAATTGTTATTATTTCTTTGTGTTGGGTATAAATTACACTCGTATAAAATCTAATTTTTTGACGCATTGACTATCTTAAATCATTTATTCGTAAGTTTGTTAATAATTGTATATTACATAACATACGAGTATTTATTATTTATATAATAGGTATATTAATTATTATTAATTAAAGTATACAAATAATAATCATCTCGTGAATGTGCAATGTTTTAACTGCTTATTAAGAAATTATTTGATCTTCAAAAAATGTTGTTAATTATATACAATTTTAGATGACAGTACATTATATTAATAGTTGACTTACAGACCCGAATGGTCTATAAATGTAATTAAATCTGACATAACATATAACACTTATATAAACTTAATTACTTTTCATATCTCCTCCCACCCAACCAGGTTATTTATTATTGGAGGCATGTTAATATCTCACCTCCATCCAACGTGTTTGGCAGGTTAGGCTGGTCTCGAAACCACTGAATGAGCTCGCAGACATCCCGGCGTATCGACTCATCAGTCATGCCCAATAGACGTCTGGTTGCTGCAATGTCATCAGGGAGTGGACCCTTTGGCCGCCCGTAAACGTAATCTAATGTCCTATGTATAATACAATAATATGAATGGGCATAATTGAGAGCAAAATTTAATTTTAAATAAATTATAGTTATTATTTAGATGGACTTTCTCGTTTCATGTTCAGTTGCAGTGGGTAAAAAAATTAATTCGAATAAACGTACCTATATTGAAGTATATTATTTAATTTGAAACAATTTTTACATATATTTAATATTTTTTTTTTTAAACGTATAAAACGATTTTAGCAGTAAAAATGACGTTTTTATTACTTTTAAATGTTTATCTATATGGACATCACATATAATATTATATTATATTATATATATGTTTTATGTTATTTTTCGTATAATATATATTCAATACATTATATTAACACGCATTAGATAACAGCTTCCTTATGTACTACTACTATACACCCTCCTATATTCATGAATAAATCTACTTATCACCAAGTGCAAAACCTTTTTGGAACACGTATGTGATATATATATTATATTATGTATGATACCGACCGATTGCTAAGACCACTTTCTCTCCGGGGGACATCGGTTCGATTACGAAACACTGCACGTTTTGTCGGTCAAATAAACGCACGTTCTCTTAGACAAAATATATCTACTGCAGCACTGTTATAAATTATAATGCAACATCTTGCGATATGTTCCTATATTATTATCATAATTTTGTTTTAAATTTTATTATTATAATTATGTATAATAGATATTTGCGAAAGTGGGTATTAACGTATAACTGATGAACATATAATAACATATAATTCGATACTAATAGGTAATCATTTTGTATAATATAATTAAAATAGTTATAGAGAAGACCTTAAAGTCAACATCATATTATAATATTATACATGTATAAGCGTAACGATGCGTACATGAATTTCAAATGAAAAAAATATAAACAAAAAAAATAATAAATGTACCTCTATTATCAATTTTTAATAGGTGGCTGCCTACTTTTCAATAAATTAATTGTGATTTAAAATATTTTTAACACCATTGAGGATAGTATGTACAAAAATAATATAATATATGAACACTTATCTATTAGGTTTAAGTGTAATTTTAAAATTTTAAAATCTGAGAAATATTTCTAGCGGAATTATTTCTCGTAATATCTTAACAACGTTATCAATGTTTACTTAGATATACTATATTTATCATCCTGTTCCTCAAATGCTTAATTCGATAAAATAGAAAAAATGTAAACAAACAAATACGTGACATCACGAATACATATTTAGTTTACACACGAATAATAATACCACCATGTATCGAGTATAAAATAATCATATGTTTATAGTATTCGGCACATTAATATTGATATAAAAAAAATGTATTACGATGACAGACATATTAAATAAAAATAAATTCTCATCAGCTTATCACATATTATATTACAACAACATAAGTATGTGTGGGTTTGTTTGTTTAATTGATTCACTCACCTGGTCATCTTGATGTACTCGGCTCCTGCTATGTTCGCGAACTGAATGTATACGGATGATTTTTTTTCACATAATTTACTATATAACCTAGGCGTTTACGGTTTCAAAAAACTGGATATTACTAAACAACTACTATTTATTAAACGTGACCATCATGTGAGGGGGGTCCTATGAAATAGAGGGGATTAGTGCTGGAGATCGTTGCGGCAGTCTGATTTCTATGCGAATGTATATGCGTGTAATACGCTACATTAAAATGTCACGAATACACGCTTAAATTACCTTGAGACCGGTTCTGCGTGGTTTGCTTAGGACAAAAAGGTCAGGGACCTTATAATCAACCTACATTTTCAAAAGCTCAATAGTTCCAGAAAAAAATTGATGATAAGTACTTGTATGCATATTAATTAGATATTGCATGTTATGGTTATTGTTACTTACACCGTAAACCACAAAAAAGATTAATTTTCACAAAGACTGAGTTAGAAAATAAATACATACCTATTTCAAAAAGTGATAAGACAATTACTATTTTAATAATTATGAAAATCCTTAAACACGTAAATTCCTATATTAACTTCTTCAAATATCCTAATTACTTTTATTTGGCCAAAAAATAAAACACAAATCTTGATTAAACTTTCTCTTCTAATCCTATACATATTTCAAGATGCTTAAAATATAATTAGAACTTTAGAAGTTCATTAATTAAAATTATAACTTTTTAATATTTTTATTATTATAAACTGCAAAACAAATATAAATTTATATATTTTGTGTGAAATATATTTTAGTAAATCAATATATAAATGTATAATAAAAATACAATAAGAATGAATAGAATTTATAGTTAAAAAATTATACAATTTTTTGCGATGTTCCTTATACATTTACTTATATCTTAAGTATAAAATTTCCGAATATTTTATGTATTTAGTTTTTTTTTAAACAGTTATGCTCATTTAGTAAATTAAGTGTAGTAAACTTTTTGTTATAGAAATAATAGTTTTGTACTTACATTTGAACGAATTGTCGCCAACTTACAAAACTGAAAACTGGTTTGATTCAATGTATTAAGCGAATAAGCAACGGTTGTGTATCATTTGTTTTTGTCTTAGTAAGAATAGACACGAATTAATAAATGTAAAGCTTCGGTGTCCTCTTTACAGTTGGACACAATCGAATGAACATTGTAATCGTGTAAAATGCCCAGTGGTTCATAAAAAGTAGTACATGAGTATGTATAATGAATTTTTCCACTCTGTTTGTTCCCCCTTAAATAAAATAAAATGCATCAAACTATTTTATTTTTAACCCAAGTAAGACACAATTCAGCGACGAGTACTAATCAAATTTTAAAAACAATTGCTCAAATTTTTTTTTTTTAACAAAACTTATTAAATGTTTATATATAATAATGAAAAAAATTCATCGAATATGATATCATCTTAATGTAGGTATAATATTTTTGTATGAAATATATACTACGATATAATTCGAAACCTAAGAACGTTACATAATAAAATCGTGAATGCCATATCCAGTAATATATAGGAAAGCAGTTTATAGACAAACAAACGTGTACCTATTGACATTATTTTAACATTCATTTGGACATTTGAGAAAGATTTTGTAGCTACTTGCAGTATTTGTATTAATTTTGAAAAATAGATTATATAAAAAAACAGGCAAATATAATACATTTTAAAATAATAATATAAATATTACCTTAAATATTTGCATTTATAATCTAAATGTCCTTCTTTTTTTTTCTTTTTTATAAATTAATCTACTTGTTAATCTCGAATACAATTTTATTAAGAATTAAAAAAAAACTTTATGCTGAATATTTTACTTATTACATCACACATTGTATTATTTAATTATAAATATTTTAGACAAAAAAAAATTATATATATATGTGTACATTTTTGAACCTGTGATCTTACATTCAGTATTATTGCATAATATTTACATTAAATTAATTTTGTATTGGAGTAAGTAAAACATTATTCACAGAAATCGATCGACCTCAAGGTAGTAATTATTTAACTATACACATGTTACTAATTAATATTAAAAAGGAAATTATAGTAACCTTATAGACTAATATTTTACTATATATTTAAATAAGTTTGTCATTAAACTGTTAAAATATACTATGAAAATATTAATTAAAAGTTATATGTTGTTTCAATTATTGTTATATATCTATAGCGGAATAATTATAAAGAACTACTCATATGATTAATTCAATTCTAGGCTTAGGTAATAGTTTTACAAATATCGCGTTTGTATTAGTTTAGTTAACATAGAAAATAATTTTTGGGGACAGAAAAGAAATTTAATAAAGCGAAATAAGTGCGTTTTGATTGTAAGTTGAATACTAGTTATTTTTTATAGAAATTATTTATCAAACTCCCAAATTTTTCACAGTTTTACATGAGTTTTTGTCGTAAATATTTGTTGACATTAAATATTAACATTACTATTATTATTATTATTATTTTTTTTTTTTTGATTTAATATTATTATCCTGTTAAATTTATACAAATATAATATCTGTAAAGGAATATTGGTCTTAAGTTTAAACGGATTACAATTTAAAAACTACCAATAGGTTATATCCTTTAATATTTAACTTGTATATAGCTTTTATTATTATTATTGTTTCTAAAACGTATTTTTATGTTTTTATGTGTTAATGTTATTATATTACAATAGTTTGAAGTTCAAATTTAATATTCAAATTTTTCAAATGACAGTAATTTATAGCTGGAATTAGCTATCAAAAATATATACATTTTACTCGTGTATTTATAATTTCATAATTCACTGAACTCTGTTTGAATAAACAATATTTTAATAAATAGTAGGATTAAAACTTAAAATAATAGTTTGAGGTATGATATAATTATATTTATGTAGGATATGCAATACGATTTTTTCACTTATTTCAATTTTTGTGTTTTATTATAAAAAATTAAACATTATTATGACACTATAGATTTTTTAAAAAACAACTATTTTTTACTTACCTTTCCGGTTGTATTTTTTTTAAATCTGAAGTGACAACAAATATTTTTTTATTTTGAATATTATTTATGAAGAATTTTCTAAAAATTTAAACCTATATAGCTTATATAATTATTATAATTTTATAATTAATAAACTATAAAGCATTTAAAGTTTTGAGAAACAGGGTAATCGCAGTAGAATTAAATTTACTGAGGTACTTATCTCCCAATATTCTCTCCTCTTATCAAACTTTAAATCAACTTAATAATAATAAACTATTAGTTCAATAATCGATATATTTCATATACTTACACAAAGTTGACCCACCCACATGGTAATATCCACTTCAAACTACTACAGAATTTTGCAAGAATTTGTAAATCAACAGTTTTTGCGTAACTGTAGAGCGGTCCAATTTCGCATAGCCCATCCAACTACAAACGTTTGAAATCGATATGAAATTATAATTTTTTAATTTTCAAGAATTTTCAAATATTTTTTATTTCAATTTTTTTACTTACTTAGACAATTAAGTAATTTATAAGCAAATTATTTAAGAATTATTTTAGTAAAAACATTTTTTGAGAATTATCAAAATATTCACAGTAGGTACATAATCTAATTGTTTTGATGTATGCAGTATCAAAATATACTGGAGTAGTTGAATTTAGTCATCACTAACTAATTTATATTGACTATTAGTATTCCATATAAATAGGTACTTTAATACTTAGTTGCAGTGTCATTCATAATTATTTTGTATTTCAAATAATTTTATTATATAAAACTACGTTATCGATTGTACAATCAAATCGTGTACAAAATATACTGTTACCTGTTATTGAATTTATCACCCATGTCGCAGCATAATAATAAGTAACGTCATCACGATGTTTATCATTGTGTTAATATTGTTTTGCGTTTGCGTTCATTCAATTGATTCTCTAATAGTAAAATATATTTCATTTACTGCCATTATAAGTAACCTATGTTTATACTTGTTTAGGTATTTAGACATATTCGTAATAAAATATTTTTATCATAATTACGTATATTAATTTATATGCGTTTTTGTTATTATTAAAGCATCGTACATTGTAATTAACAACATAAACATTTTTATTGACATCGAAGATTAAAAAACCAAAAAAAAAACCAAATAACGCAGTCTCAACAATTTGTACGTAATATCATAACATAGTAATATGGTTTTGTATTTCTATACGTGTGCAACTCGTTAACGTATGAACGGCTGCTAAGTTAAATTAAAGTCAGTTTAAGTCCTCGGGATTATACTTATTACGTTATCTTGTCAACGCGAACTATCATCGCCAGCAATAGTTAGGTCGTATTAATGTATTATACAATATTGATGGTCACGGTGATATATTATTATGCGCCTTAACTGTATAGCCTGCAGCAACGTAAATGCTCGTGTGAAATGTTGTCGAAAACATCGATTGTCCCGGAGTTCATGTTACCAGCCGAAGGCTATGAAATATCCGGACGGCGTGAATCTATCGCGAGTGAAAGGTGGAATCTTTAAAGTT
Organism: Melanaphis sacchari; assembly: GCF_002803265.2. Lineage (NCBI taxonomy): Eukaryota > Metazoa > Arthropoda > Insecta > Hemiptera > Aphididae > Melanaphis > Melanaphis sacchari. The sequence goes on from NW_020270420.1 coordinate 2,571,691, forward strand.
ATCGTTCATAATTCGCAGCAGCGAAATAGAAAGCTACCGTTGCCGCCGCTTTCGACTGCCTCATATGGTTTTTTTTAAACATCCGGTAAAACTATAATTTACCCAGATGTCCGTTCCCAAAGTCGCGTTAAAGGAATGAATTCAGTGGAAAATGGTGATATACTGAGTGACTGGGGGCAAGATGAATTACTCGACTAAAACGACAAAAAATGTATGAGCGACTCTATAAAAAATATTTGTTATTCTTGCGTTATCGCTTATCAATAATAATATATTTTTATATTTAATGAGTATTAAATTATCATTTTTATCATTAACAACTGGCAATTATTATTTATAATAACATATTTTATTTGTACCACTATGTCCAATTTATCTGACAATTCATGAATTTCAAAAACCATATAATTATTTTCCATTTATCCATACGGACTTTTTCTAAATATTCACCATTTTCCTATGCCTTTAAACCTAAATATAATTCCAAATTCCATTCAAAACGACATAAGTTCAATTATTGATAAAGTTCATCAAAATCACGAAAATTCAAAACTTTTTTTGCGCCTAAAAAAGTATTATACTTGTTATTATTTTTCATGTAAAATTATTCAAGCAGATATATTTCATTTTAATTATATAATTTATTAACCGACAATCATTGTTTAAATTGCTGAAATGCTTTATCATTATTTATTGAAAATATTTTAATCGCAATGAATGATCATATAATAGGAATAGCAGTAATTTATAGTTATTTAGAGTGAGTTTAATATTATATTCTACAGAATCTCTGATGATAGTATTTGTTATAATACAGTGAAATATTAACGTTATTTCCTCGTATTGCAAAATACAATTAGTAGCCAGTAGGTACCTACTGAAAGTTATTTATATATATATATATTAAATAAAAAATACAATCTGTATTTAAATAATTTTAAAAATATAGCAGATATTTTCACTTAGTAACTTTATTTTATTTACTATTACTTTTGTTTTTTATTTAAATATTCAATAACTTTAATTTATAATTATCATATCTTAATAATATACACAACATAATATATAGTTTAAAATGAAGTATCAGTAGTAAGAAGCCATGTTCTAGAATTTAGATTGGTTATATAGATATTAACTAAACTCATAATCGAATCTCAGAAGGGTATTATTTGAAAAAAAAAACACTATTTATTCTATAGGTATACATAAAAATAACTAAATAAATTATTTATTGACTTTAGTAACTTCACCATTTGACTTAGCGTAAATAAATATCATTTATTATTTATACATGTGTTGTTTACTCGAATTGATTTGTCAGGAACTATATTGCATATAAAATATATTTCGAAAGAACTTATAGCTGTATACTTGTGTCAGTTATACACTTATACCTGCAAATGGATGAAAATAAAGTTGCTGTTTTCACGAATATAGCTTAACATTAACAACTATATTTTGTCCATTACGTTTCACTGACGTTTTTACTTTTCTCCTCACCGAATTAAGAGAAGATACTCGCTTAAATATACAGAATGTATACACGACATGAACGTAAGATACAACGTGTATCGTTTTGATAATATGACCTTCGTTCTTTCCGAGGTTATTCGTGCAGGGTGTGTGAAATTATGTTTAGTGGTTTTATTTTACTGTATAGTTCTATACACATTACACGACGTACACTACTGATACCGCAATACTGCATCGGAAACTACGAATGTATTGTAATGAGATTGAAACATACACTGCGAACGAGATTGAGATCACGTACGGTGATATAATAATACGATCAGAGAATGTTTATTGAACACTGCTGAGAACTATCTATTCTCTATTCTGTGTAAATACACAATATATAGCTATATTTTGTGTTAGTACTACAAAATTTAAACCAAAAAATGTTTACTTGGTTAAACAGATATATTAATCAAGAGTTGCAAACTTGTTGTAAACCAGTGATAAATAGAATCTTAATTGTTTTTAGTTATAGTGGTAGTTGATCGAAAAACGTAAGTATGTCGTGGTCGTATTCGTTTAACAGCCATTTAAAAAGTTACAGCTGTTTATTTTGTACATATACTTCAGTATAATAAGCTTCATCCCTCCTATCATTATAAAGTTAATCCTGTTCCGTTTTATCCTTTATTAATTGATAATCAATTTCGATTAGTGTATAATGTTTGTTAAGCTTTAAAACATCCACGTTATACCAACGATAAAAAATAGACTTTATGCCGAGGTAAAGCATATGAATTAAAATATACTTCATTGAAGCAAAAATGTATTAACAAAATATTTTAAAAGAGACATTTTAAATGTCACGTTAAAAATATTCAGACTTCTATTTTAAGGAATATTGAATTTATGTTCAGTTTCCAAATACATAATATATTTTATGTAAATAAATATCAAATTTGTACAAATTGTATATTTTATAATTTTATACGGTTAATGCTTAATTAATGTACTTGAAATTGTTTTAAAAACTACTTATGATAATATTATTAGCTAAGGTTTTCAGTGGAAACGTAAAGTCGTCTTTCTGATAGTAATATATGGTTGAAGACGATAGATTACTTTACAAGTTCACGGTCGTCCTTGTTGGTTTTTAACTAGTTCAACGAATAGTTAAATAGCTCTATCGGGTTTGGCCACCACTGGGCGGCCTAAATATCCCCACTATATTCATGTAATATATCCGACATTGACCCGATGGACTCTTCAAACTCTGAAGTATTGTTAAAAAATTTATAAGTACATATATAAACTATAATATTGAATACACACACATATATATGTATATAAAGGTATTATTTGGGGTCATCATCCACAACTAATCGGTCAAACGCATAGTCAGCTGAAGCTTATGCGTTTTATCAATGCTTATCAGTTATTACTTATCACCTTATTAACTACCCAAATGTATTGTATGTGTGACGTGTGTATTAAATTTATATTTATATTAGATATGATATAACGGTATATAAAGTGTACCTAAAAATTAAAATATTAGTAATTGAGTTCAATTTTTTTTAAATTAATCCTTAAATTATTTTCAAGCTTTAATATGATATATTTAAATAATAATTAATGATAAATTGCGCAAAAACAATAAAAATTAACGATCACAATATAATAAGTTATAACGTAACTCAATAAAAGTTGACTGTTTAAATTACAAAAATATGAATATAAATAAAATATATAATTATAAACAATTCGATATGTACAAAATATCAAATATACCTAACAGTGTAAGATATATATATATATTAAACTTAAATAGTCATAACTCATAAAATGTTATAACTCATAACGATATAATTCAAACTATTTTAGATTGAAATAAATAAAAATAAACTTTATTTTTAACTCACTCAGTCATTTCATATTATAATGTATAAGATTAAATTTGGAATGTTGAATGATTTTATTTGTTGTTGAATATTTTAAGGGAAGGGATAATTTCGGAACTAGGTAATGTCTATAATAAATATAATTTGTATTTATTTATTGAATTATATAGGTTGGTATTTTACCAACGTCTTCTTATACATTTTTAGTGTATAATATTTTATTATAATATAAAGTTAGTTTGTATCCAGGTATTTTTGACCCATGCAGTTATTAAATTATTGATTTAATTGTATTATATTTATTTAAGAATTGAAAAACACCATTTGGTTTTCAACTTATAAAATTTCAGATTATATGTATGAGTATATTGTGTACCTATACGTATTATTATAAATGCACTTAAAGTCGTGCTACAGTATACTATAAAAACAGTTGTGTTTATGAATATTGTTACATATTATTTTCTTTATGGTTACAGCTTATAAACGTTATATTTACAAGTATACCAACATTTAAAAATTTTAGAATTTCCATTATAATATTGAAATTTCGTTGTCATATAGATAATATAGGTATTAATAAATATAATTTAATCACTCAAAAAATTTAAAAAAATTTCCATAGAAAATATACGTCTTAGTGTATTATTAAATCTGGTATATTATATAGTCAAATTAAGTTTCTACACTCATTATTTCAAAAAAACCTATTCTATTTTGAAAAAAATATTTAAAAAAAAAAAAATTACATTCTTATTACTTTTAGTTACTATTGACACGACTAGTTAATTAGATAATGTAAAAAAAAATATTTTCCAAAAAAGTTATTTTTTTTCAAAATCAGAATTAAAGACACTTAAATGAATCAACTTATATAAAATACATATAGTACATGATAATAAAAATTAAATACACAAGACTGGATATAAATTGGCGATAGTAAACTCGTCGTGATTCGCTCTATTAAGTGCAAGATAGTAATTTGTTATGTATTATAAATTTGTGACAATAATTAATTATTAAAATTAAAAATACGATTCATGTTTAATTTTAATTTGTTGATCGTTTTCGGTTGTTTTTCATTACTCATAAACAAAATAATGAAAATCAAAAAAAAAAAAAATTATTTCTTCAATGTACTGACTTATATAAGTAATAACTGATAAAACTCGATTTCCAAGAAATAAAGATGCTACATAGAACTTTCTAGACAATCATCTTTCTAAAAAAAGTTTAAAAAAAATGTATCGATTTTTTTAAAACATCATTGATATACCATTGTAATATATAAAATTATAGATTATTAATATATTACATAATATATAATATATTATCTATACCATTATATTTCTTTTTCGCTAAGAATTTAATTTAATGTTTATTGATAAGTTTTTAATTTTTGTTTCAGGTAAGTGTTACGTGCTATTAAATAACACCTTGCATTAAACATTGACATACAAATTTCTGATAAAATAAAAATATAAGCAAAAAGAGATTATGGTATGTAATAATTTTATTGTTTATTAGTATTAATTTACATAATTTGTAGTCAAGTTATTGATTTATATTTTATTTAAAAAAAATAATGATAATTTAGATAAAAGTTAAGTCATTAAACAGATATAATGGTATAATATATTCTAATGTATTTACATTAATTTAGTAAGTAATGACGAATGGTGGTATTACATTAATGTAAATTGTATAACCATAAGTATCAACTAAATTTAATTGGATTCGTGCTAATTTATAAATTATTATGTTATACTTTTTTTGAGGAAAATTTACTACAGATAGGTACTAAAGTATTTGATTTACTATAACCTTTATATGAACCATAGTTCATAATTCCTTAATCCTTATTAATAATTTAGAGCTTAAAAGTTTCATTATTTTATCTAATAATATTGAGAAACACTATAAGGTTAGTCTATCAACAACATAATTTTTAAAAAATAAAATAAGTATCAAATAATACTTAAATACACATAAAATATGTTTAATACACATTGTAATAACGTAATAAATAAGCATACAATCAATAGACATAGAAAGAAGTATATCGATAGGTATAGTAGATTATTTTAATTTAAAAATGTATTCATGCATTTCATAATAATTAACTACAGAATGTTACTTCATTTATTTAAAAACGACGCAATTTATTTTTATTTTATCTTGGTTTATTTTGGTTTAAACTTAAACTTATTGTCTCTTTAAATAATACGAGAAGTCTATTACATTTTTCAATTTGATTAACCAGGTTTTATCTAATTATATGAGCACAAAAGCTCAATCAATTTAACTTATTATTTTGATTACTCAATAGTATTTATATATCTGCTTATTATTTATACAAATTTACATCCACATAATTTTTATAAGATAATAAAATTGTATGTTTTTTATCTTTAAATCGTCAAAAAACTACATCCACAGACCACAGATATCAATAACATTATTATACTTTACACAAAATCATTTGGTTTTTTTTATATTCTGTTAATTTTTTTTTATTAATTATTATTATTTATCGGGTGTAACAGTAACTTGTGCGCTATTTGGTATTTTCGGTTTTGCTAATATTTTGATTAATTATAATATCGTTTAAACTATATAAGCGAGGTTTTTGTGGTTTACTATATCATACTGCAGGGCCGTCTCAAAAGCTGATATTCGATACAAAACCGCATATTATGACCATTAACATATTTCCACGACGCTCAGCAGTTGTAAAAGTCACAAACTCGAATTCCTATTAAACATATTATTATTATTACCCAGCCGGGTCACACGGCGATAAAACCGCATTAATAAGATAACAGTAAAGTAAAAATATGTATACATTCGTATCATGTATACGCATATAATACAATGAACGTGTGTGCGAGTGTCCGCCGTCCTTGGGTTAGACGTGTTGTAGGTCGCGCGCGCCTGTGAGATAGGTGCGGCCGATGGCGGCTACGCGCCGATCATAACATATATTATGCACTCATACACACAACATATATATTGTATATAGATATATGCAACTCGGAGAACGACGCCACGGGCAATGTCTTCTTGATTGGAAAACTTTGTAGGGAATTGGAATTTATGAAGATGGTCGTATAGATTTATTAGTTCACCAAGTTTTGAGTCATCGGGTCTAATTTGTTTTGTCCTCTATACCCAAGTCGACAAATATAATACAGGTACCTATATCTATACACAAACAGTTTATTATTGTGTATATATATATATATATATATATATATATGATATAATCAGATGAAATGGACCCAATGTCCTAATGGAAATGTGCGACATGTTGCGATACGCACAGAGATATAATACGTCACATATTACACATTTAATAATGTTAGTCCTGTATATAATACGATGGTTGTGTACGTGGTTTTTTTTTTTTTTTAATTTCATTTTGATATATAGGACAGTATAGGTATTTGTTTTTCGTACTACGCCCAAATATCGTAAACGAATACGATACGTGACATAGATCAAATATGTTTAACCTATTGTCTATAATGACTGCAGTAATGGTTGTATAATATATAGTGCATCGAAACGTGATTATATTTTTCGTCTTATAACTTATAAGTTGAAAAATAAAACTTTATTGAATTATCTATGACGAAAATAATTTATCTTACATATTATGTAAATAACCGTGTTTGTTTAATGGTTTAAAAATAATATTTGTGTTTAATGTTAATATTGAATGTTTTGTCGTATAAATAATGATAATAGTATATTTTATATACATCTAATGATTTATTTATTGTTTACTCTTGATAACAAATTTTTATGATTTTGTTTTAATTTATTTTAAAATCAATTATTAATAAAAAAAAAACTATAAATAAATATTGCAAAATCTATTATTTTATTCTCGAATTTCTCATTACATTTTTTTATAGCTTAGCAGCCCTAGTACGTTTACAGGTTGCCAAAATGTTCTAAATTTTTTCAATAACATTTATAAAATTGTATTTATCTAATAAAACTTTATGCTCGTCAATCAGAATTAAATCGTAAAACCATTGGAAGTCTAAAATTTGTTAAAATATATTGAGTCAAAATCATATTATTTTTGTACAATTATTAAAAAAAAATAAATCATGTATCCTGTATACACACATTATAATTTAGTTGTTTAATGGCGTTACATTTTATTTTATAAACCATAAGCTTATAACATAACAGTCATGTTAAGTAATATTATACATCAATATTTATCATTATTCAACTATATTTTATTTATCTATACCTCATTCTGTACAATATAAAAGTGATTTCATCGATACGGCAACCTAAAGGTATTTAAACGCGAATTACGGTCGAGAAGGCGTGTCCACATCTCACCATACACGGGAGGTCTGGTTACGTTGCCAGATTTTTGTTTTATTTTAATTTTTTTTTTTTTTTTTAGGTCAGTAGGATACTATACACATTAAAATAATTCTTATTTTATTTGATTCATACAGAAACAAGTAGATATATTAATATGTTACACATACATCGTTTCCTATTTTAATCCACAATATGATATATTAAATACTTTTATAATATCATAGTCAACACTCAAATTAATACTCTACCCAGATTTGCATATCCATTATTTTTTTTAAACGATAATAAAACATAAACTAGTTAATTAAATAAGTAGATTTATTATAAATTAATTTTAGTTTTTTATAATTTATATAAAAAAATATTTAAAAATAACTCTAAAAACACTTTCAATATGACATATAAGATATTTTTAACGCATCATTCATATTCTATAATTAACTCATTTATTTAAGTTAAAATAAAGAATACCTACAAACTTTATGAGATATGTAAATTTAATGTATTAATCATTATAGTATAATATAATTTACACAAATTTTTCGTCAAAAAAGGTTTTATACAATTTAAATAAGATTATATTCATACGTAAATGCAATAATACATTGTACGAGTAATTCAGCATTTTGAAATAAATTCACGTTTGATTCTTATTATTATTTTCATAAAAAACAAAAAATTATGTTGTTTTTTTTTTTAATTTCATAATAACGATGATAAATTGATAACTTAAATACTAATCCTATCTTATTATCGGTTAAGTGTAAATGTACTTAACAATTATTACTGTATGACTTAATGTTCTATGTATAAGTAAAGATTGACAATCAGTTTTTAAGTTGTTGTGTAAAAAACCTTCATTCGTTTTAAGAAAACAAACAGCATAAAACAAAGTTGAAAACATTTTGCAACTTTTAAGAAAATATTAAGAATCGTGTTCAACCTACTTTTATAGTTTTTTATACTATATACCTCACACAATGAATATAGTTTATGGCCACCCAGGGCCGGATTAACATAGGTGCAAAAGGAGCTTTTGTTCTAGGGCGGCATCTTTCACTTATTCATATACTACTATAGCCTATAAACAGTGGCGCAACTAAAATTTTAGATGCCCGTGGCATAAAATCATCTAAATTTTTTAAAATAAACAAAAAATAAATTTTCACTAGTTTAAAGTAAAATATAAATGTTTAATTTTAATATATAGTCAATTAATTGGTTGGAAATGTGTCAAAGAACATTAACATATTTATAAAAAGTACTAAAACAATAATTATTAAGTAATTTGGCATTAAATATAGGAAAAAAAATTTAATCAAAATGAACAAAAATGTTAAAATATGAAATAAAAAATTAATACAAAAATATTATTATAAGTCAGTACGTGTTTTTATCTCATTAAATTAAATTTTGAGCTTGGTGACCGCGGGGCCTGTGACATTGAGCCACCTAAACTACCATATATTTACGCCACTGTCTATTGATAATAATATGTTGTTTTAAATTTTAATAGCGCCTTCGTGATAAACGGTACCAAGTATATTATACTCTAGAGCGGCCCAGATCCTTAATCCGGCTATTTATATTGTACATACTTAAATATTTATTATACCTACCTAATACGTAATACAAACAATATATTTTAAATTAAAAAGCAAATAAACATTTTTATATTTTCTACAATAACTAAAATATTTAATTTCAAACACGCGAAGTACTTTATAAAGTTTAAGTTTTATCGATGATTTTGATTCGATTATATAAAGAATAATTTTTTCTGATTTATATACTTAAACTAATATTTTTTATTTTTATTATTTTAAATGAAAGTAATTTATTAGTATGCATAAATATAGTGATGCATATTCAGTTAATTAGACACTTTAAATAATATTAATTCATAATTGGTAATAATACTGTCATTAATAAATTTAAATTATTATTTTTTTGGTAATATTCCGTTTATAATATTACATAATAATAAATATTTTTGTAGTATAATTGCTATTTAAAAAGACGTATATTAAAGTATACTTCAGCTTTAATTAAATTTTACATCAATTAAATATAGTCCCAATTTTTAGAAAAATCGACCATATATTTTTTATATTACATTTAATCTATAGAAAAACTTCAAAGGTTAGTTATATTTTTTTTTCTCTGATTCAGTATTATATAATATGATAATGTGTGTATTTCAACAACAAATTAATTTCACACAAAATATTATTAGTATACAATACATAATATAATAAAAGTAATTTCTATATTAAAATAATAATATATATATAGATATGTGTATATATTAACCACTTCAACATAACTACCAAAATACTCATAATAATTATTTATATGACCTGTTTTTTTATTGTATGAAATTCAGTTGGTAATTAAATTATTTAAATAGCAATTAACAAATCAAATACAAGTAGGTAACTTAAATCATTTATTTATTAAGTTAATTAATTAGGTATCTATTAAATTAAAAAATACATTCAACATTGCTTGTTTAATTTTTATGAAATGTAATCAATAATATTTATTGATATTCTTTTGTAGGAATGGATTTATAAAAATATATATATCGTGTGTTTATTGTTATACAATTAGTTGCTACTAAAATTCAGCATAAATTATTTCAATACATATAATTAGTATACGTATCATATTACCAATTTAATTAACAATTACGTTCGGACTTATGTACAGTTTTATTTTTTAGTTAGGTTGAGCTTGGAATCTTTAAATTTATAATTTTCTAAGCATATAAGCATGCAAAATTTTTTTAGACAATAATTTTTAAATGTTGTACTTACATTTTCAACGCAGAAATCAATACACTTTATCATAAATGAACCATAACATGAACACTGAGTAATTATAATCAGTTGATGCCTTCGTCATGCTATCATAGTAAAGGCATACGCAGAATTAATCAAGCTGTACAGTTTATGAAGGGCATTAGTTGCTAGACTTGAAACTAAAGCAATTAAGTGCAGAAAATAGTGGTTCTTAAAATCCATTTTTTTTTTTTTTTTGAGAATCTATTTATATTATAATAGTAATAGTGTGTATTAATTTTAAGGTTCACAAAATGACTGGTTCTAAATACGCAATTATATATATTTTTCATTTATCACGTCTCTATGTCTATTTATTACCTTGGAATACGTAAAATGACAATCGCTAATAGCAGGCAATTATATCGTATAGTCTTAAGTATGACTTAAAATAAAAATGGATATAGTCGGTATAGACATACAATAATAGTACTGTTTTTACTAGTGTTTCATGTTTATTACTAATCGGAGAGGACTGTATAGTGTATAATATATAACAATAAAAATTATATAGATATTTAATAGCAAGAATAATCCATAAAATATTAAATAGGTTCTGAAAACATAGATAAATAAGGTGATTATAGCCAATGAATTAACAATAATTTTTTTAAATACAAGTAAGTATTACAAATAAGTAACACAAAACATTTTTTATTCTTAATGATATTTTTAATTTTTCCGATGTAATATGTTTATCACACTCGTACAGTTCAGTCATGTCAACATTATTAAGTATTAAATTTATAAACATGTGGTGAGATATCAGTGGAAAATTTCTGAATAGGAAACCTTAGAGACGTATTCAAAAATTTCACACCTAAGTATATTAATTTTGCATATTTATACATTTTATATTTACTTGAATTATGATGTTTGGCATTTTTATAAATTATAAGTATACAGTCTAAAATTTTTTTTTTAAATATTTTGTTACTGCACAAGACGTATAATAACTTAGCGACCATATGACTATTTCGTAGAGGTTTTATTTGGATTTTACAAATCTGTATAGTCGTAACACACACTATATAATGAATTCTAAATTTCTAAATAACATTCGTAGAAGCACTCTAGAATGAGAAACCTATTAATAATACAATATGCAAATGTAGTTTAAAAATATACGATTTATACTAAGAACTGTTTCACACCGGAAAAAACTTACACGCACTCACAAATATCGACGCATGAACAGATTAATCATTAAGAATCGGACTTAAGTTGACCCACGGAAAATATTTCGATTTTATCCGATAGCAATTGACAAAAATCCAAAACTCCACCGTGTCATATAGAGTGGAATATATTAATCGATTTGTTAGTAACCACTAACCAGATAATATGTCACTAATATTTTGTTTCTACGTACCTACCTATATTATACGGATCATGATTCATGACATAATACGGTTTAATCAATGCAGAGTGTACCCACCTAAACCAATGTCCGGCACTTCGACTATGGTGACATACATTTTAACTTCGGTTACCATGATCTACATTGGTATACAGTTAGGTTGGTTATATCTATGGTTTTGTATTAATTTTCTTTGGTCTATTATTAATTATTATTATTATTATTTTTTAGTATTCGTAATACATTTATGACAAAACATAAATTATTTTACATTTAATTAAGTGCAAAAAAAACAAACAAATTTTAAACATAAATGTATAATAATTTAAGTGCTAAATGTGACTAAAGAAAGGAAATTTGTCGAATTATTTCACAGGAAAATTAACATAATATTACATAATTTTTACTCGTATAGGAAATTATACGCATGTAAATGGTGTAAATGATTTTATCTGGTATATCCCATCGTATAAATTAAAACTTACTTACAATATACTTATTTAAATATAATTATAGCTATATTTCACTCATAATTTTATTACCATTACGGTATGTCGGTATATAACACTGCAGGAACTAAAAATATCCAATTCTACTGATGTATTTACATCTCATCATCCTAAATAATTTGTTAATTTATAACGTGGTTACACTAGAATATTATAAACGATACGCATAGATTAAATAATATTATAATAATTCTATTACACTTACTTATATTTACAGTAGGTGATATGTTTTTCAAATGACAGATGAAGGATAATCATAAAACAAAAGAGGTTTAAATAGTTTATCTAATGTATAAATGTGTTTGAAATATGAATTTCCTTAGAGCTACGTGATATAATATTAAGCATACATTCAGGGACATACTCAAAGGATTTTCCATGATTATATCTCATGTTTTTTTTTCTATTCTAAAATATAATGTATACTGTTTGATATATCCAGGCCAAATCCCCTTTTCAAGAAATTATTTAAATTAACATTATACTAAACATCTTAATAAATAATATACTAATAGTTAATTAACTACCTAGTATAACAGTATAGAAACATTTTCGCTGTGTCAACTAAACCACTAAAAATAAATTCGTAGCTTTTGGTTGGTATAAGGTCTTAAGATTTCAGCATCGTCTTAAACATCGATGGCAGTTGGCGATTACTTAGCTAATCATAAAATGTAATGATATTTTCACCTCTACTTATATATACCTACAACGTGTCTTAAGGCTCAGTTTGTTATCCGCCTACTTACTCTATAATATTATGAGTATTATTTATTTTCCTCTACCCACCACCTATCTAAACTTTTAAACTTACATAACTATTTAAATACTTAATGGAAATAAATAATTCAACTTCTTTTAAATATTTAGGTAGGTACATAAATTAAATCTATAAATACAGCTTTTTATATTTTCAATTAACATATAAGAAACATTTTTAATTATTTTATTTTAAGTTAAAAATATCAATTATAAAAAAACTATGACTCTGATTCAATACTTCTGTAATTCTTTTTCAAAAAAATTTAATGGAAAAACGTCATTAGTAAAGTGACAAACACTATAAGAAATTTTGTTTATATATTACATTCAATTTTAAAATATTATATAGATTTTATCATTATTACGTTTTTAAATAAGTTATGATTTTATTCTACATAATATAGTAGTGGGTGTAATATTTATATTAATGTAAAAATTTAGAATGTATAATTTATTGGCACAACTTTTCAATTATTTCATGTCATAAACTTATTAGTAGATATAATTAATAATCCTATTCGGTTAATTAAATTTGTAATCGTACTACACTACTACGTCATGAAACTGAATAATTTCTACTTTCATTCTCTGGTTCATGTCTGGAAATAAATATAATGTATCCGGTAATGAATTCACAGTATTTATGAAAATAATATATAAACGATACTTTCTGGCAGACATTTTTGTGTAGATCGTTGTCATTATAGCTCGAAAGTACTTACAGTTTATGTTTAGGTGAGTTTCGACAGGGTTTTCGATTCAGATTGGTGGCAAATCCATCTTTTAAAATAAATTATGTTTGGTCTACAATTCGTCGTGAAAATCCATGAATAATAAAGGTAATTGTGAAATAATTGTTTTGTTTAAAATTTACAGAGTTATATTTTACAGTAATTGGTTACACTGACAAGTTCCATTTATTTATTTTATACACTTTTAGAACAATGATAAATAACAAACTTGAAAATACACGCACAATAATTATATGATAAAATAACGATTAGCATATATTTTATACATGAAATTAAATATATTCTATTTATTTACAATATACGTTTAATATATTACGACTTTTCCATAAATTATAAAAGTTTTTTTTGTACGTGTCACACATTGATATAAAGAACTTTTCATTTATAAACTGTTAGGCAAATAAGTTTTACCAACGTTTGTTCACCTGTTACACTTAAAATATACTTCTTTTAATTCGTATTCGCAGTATTCTCCGACAAAGCCATAACAGTTATAAATTCTAAGATCTTAATTTGAAATAATTTAATTTTTAATTGAATACTATTAAATTATTAACTATTGGTTTAATATATTAAATTATTAGATATCAACGTTATCCGACAAACATACTACTATATAAAACCACAGGCAATTTTATAACCTTTATAAGTTTAATAAAAGGTAAATTTATTCTGATGTTAAAACTAATGAAGCGCAACGTGAAATATTAAATAAAGCCAAACTCTGAACAAATTTGAACCCCTAAACCTGGCCTTCCTGTTGAATATAAATTTGCCATGTTATCATTTGATAAACAAAGACAATATCTGAATGAGATATAATTTCAGGTGAGACTAGGTAAATATTATAAAAAAAAAAGGATTCAGGAGCCTATTCGACTATAATAGTTATACAATTAGAACGAATTACATTGGAAATTTCTTTACTATTGATCATTTACGAACCGAAATAGAAGTTATAATTTAATTTGTTTTTAAAACAAAAGGAGAGGAGGTATAATGATGTATATTTTTCTTGTCCCTAGGTTTATTATTATATACTCAATAAAAATGAAAAATTCATTGTTTCATAAATATTTGATAATCATCAAAAATATTTCGTATAGGTATAAACACTAAATATCATAGACACTAAATACATATTATATACAATATTATTTTAAGCTTAAGTTCATTGATACATAAGCACATGTATACATCATGCATATTAGTTTATACTAACATAAATATATAATACTATTATGCTAATTTTTTATTATTGTATAACAAAATATATACAAAAGACTATTAACTAATATTACATTAATGTATAGATTTTTATTCTAATGTTTTATTTATCAGTTCGCAAAAATTATGGATATTTTCGTTTAAAAACTATCAACACACGTTCTATGAAATTTATAATTTCTTAAATAAGAGCATAAAAGTATATAAATATATTCATGTAAAATATTATAATATCGACATCGTTTTATTACATCTTATACAGAAGCTAATAATATCATTAATTTGCATTGTATACTACACAATATTTTTTTTCTCTGGTTAATCGTTTATATTACAATATTTTCTGAAGAAAATAAAACCATTTTCTGTGAAAATATTTTTTATTAGCAGTAGTTTTCGAAGTATGAGTTATTCATGCACACATAATATAATATAGTAAACCCACAATAATGAAATCCAATATTATATCTAACTTAATAGTATTATATTAATACAATTACCTAACTTTCCGTTTTTGATCGTAAGTATATTATATTATAATGCATTTCCATGTGCAGTAGACCTACTATGTATTATAGTATGTTAATATCCCAAAGGTCGTAAACATAAACCCGTGAAAATAATAAAAAGCGGATTTACACGATTTTTTAAATAAAAATAAAAATCTCCGTTCTCGTAAAACGTACGTAATTATCAGCTATATGCATATCTCATTGTGGCTTGTACAGTTGCACTATTTTTATAGTATACACTTGTACTTCTAATTAAATCGTATTTGCATACAGGATATTTGTGTAAAGTTTTAAATGTCAACTTTATACGTATCACATATTACATTAATGTATATGGAAGTATAGTACCATATGCTGCGATGTTCCTTATTTATATTGTGTAATACTATTAAATATTAAGAGGCAATGGCGTTTTTAAAGAGACAGTGATCATTCCCCCCCCCCTATTTTTTGAGCTCTTTATTGGTATTTTCAAATATATACTTTTGAGGAGAAAGAGTAGACACTAGGGACATATTTCTTCAATATAGACCGTGACACTGCGGTGTGTCATGTGATGAATATGATCATGTTCGTTTCCTCCCACATCAAATGGTGTCTAAACTCTAAAGTAAAGCTACATCTATGATACGATAAATATGTTATGGAATTGTACGAACGTCGCGGAAAGCGCATCTACACCAAGCATTTTTTATTCATTGTCTTCGAAGGTTTCGTCGTGGGAGGCATCGGCAGCGGTAGCGACATCGTCGGCGGTTGCTTCGTCTCGGCGCGCGGTTGGTGGTGGGGTCAGTTCCTACGGAAATGCTGTCGTCGGTGACGTCACAACGTCGATGCGTATTTACGCGGGCGTACGGACAGCGGCGGAGGAACCATTGATCCGATGCTGCGTGTCGTCATCAAAAAACCCCTTTCGCCCGCTATGTGTCCCACGTGCCGCCCACACAAAACTCTTCCGAACTGCCGCACCGCGGCGCCGCCTCCGCCGGTTTCCTTTTGTTTTCCTTCCCCTCGCAGCCTCACATATACGCCCGCACACGCACACACGTGATATACGCTTCTACTCCACTCTTATACTTGCCCAGCATTACATTATAGCGTGTAAATGGACTTATACCTAACCTATAGGTGTATACATATTATATGTAAGCGTAGGTACGCGAGTTCGTTGGAAAACGGCGCAATAGGAAAACAAAAACGGCATATAAATCGACTTGTGCGTTTCAGTTTATAATAATATTGTAGTAGTTCGCCGACCACCAGTGTTGCCAGCGCATACCGCACCCACCTATTTGCGTATTATAGGTACATGGAATCGTATAGAATTTATAGAAATGCCTGTCTATTTCGCGAATTCTCAGAATCAAATATGGGAATCCGGAAAACACAGAACTGGATTAAGAGTCAATGCCGCAACGGAGCAAACAATTTTTTACTCTCCTTTTCCTCTCAAAACTACCAACTAAAATAAATGTAGTAAAAACGTATCAAATATCTTAAATATCTAATATCTAATATCTTAACGTACCTAATGTATCGTTTAATATTGTAATTAAAGTAGTTTATAATATTGGTTCCTTAAAAAATAAATTATTTATAATTAAATTTTAAATATCTCTTTTTAAGAATTACACTGTGGAAAATTAATGTATCACTTTGTGATTTAACCAAACAGATTTAACACATAATATCAAAAAATTGAAAAAAATTTTGTTAATTAATAAAATTTAAATTAAAAGTTAATATTAAAATAATTTAACCTCATCATTTAAATTTATAAATCATTTTTAAAAATTTTGTAAGTAATTAAACAGTTAAAATAAACAAGTTATAAATTATCATTGTAACATCTAGTTGGTTTTGGTTAGGTAATTTAAATTTTACCACGGCTCTGGGAAAATGCATATAAGTACACCTATAAAAAGGCAAACAGTTCTTTTTTAAAAGCTTAATAATAAAATATTATTGTTTTTTTAATGCACGCGCATGTACGCATACACAATAGATAAAAATGTAGCATAATGTACCTAATATATATACACGACCACCACCACCGACACACTCGATTTATCATTATTGTTTGGTGCGTAGATCTTATTGCACACGCGACCGTTCTCGAGTGCTAGCTCTCAATGTCTGAAACGCGATAACAAGAGCAGCCACTTTAATTCAAGCATCTTCTTTCTTCAACGCCGCTGCCAATGGTTAAACGACCTTTCATATTGTCATCATTTTCTAGTTAACCAAAACATCAATATAGTCGAACGCTTAATAAGATCATTTATAAAAGATAAATTTTTAAAAGATCAGTTACTGAGTTACCTATAAATAAAATCACAATAACTCGCCGCATCTTATCATAATATGTGTAATAACTCAATACACAATCTGTTGACAAATATAATTCTATCGCTGTGAGCTTTTTAAAATGCGCCTGTAATAAAATATAATATTATATTGTAATCAAAGTAAATCCATTTCGTAATATTTTTGCACAATATATATGGACTTGTATATACGTATGTTGTATGTAGACATGTAGTCATACACATATTATATATTGTAATTGTTTCATGTCTATACGTATTTCCGGACAGATTTTAATAATATCAATATTTATTTCATACTTCATGATGATTTCTATTATATTATTTTTGTATTTAGTAATCTATTCTTGCAACAACTATTAATAGTATACGTTAAAGCTTATTATAAAGTTATACTTGTAACTAATAACTAATAACTCGCATGTAATATTGTTGTTATATGATGGATTTGTTGCTGCAGTAGTATGGCTTAATTGCACACATTTTTTACTTGAAAATGATTCCATAAGACCATAACACTTTCAATAATTTATTATATAATTAATATATTAAAATAAAATGTGTATATAGATATATATTTTAATATAAATTTGTCAAAAATGAATTTCTTTATATATATATTATGATAATAATATAATATCCATCAATCGTTAAACATCATTATGGTGTATTGTTCACGATGTACATTAAAACATTATACACCTACAAATAAAAAATATTTTACGTACGTACCTATAAAGTGTGTTATGTCAAGTCTTCGAATTATAAATGATTTAATTGGCGTTATGTTAAATTTCCGAGTATTAATAGTTTATTGGTAGTACTTAAATCAATTAAAATTAATAATTAAATCATTGCTATTAATACAATTAAATTAATCAATTTTAAATGTTAATTTTGTTCACGTGCCGAATACACGCCATCAACTCATTTGTATCAAAATATTTAAAACAATGCAGTGCATTAGTCAATATTAATGATTCAACATCAAAATTACTTAAATAATATTATTTTGAAAATTAGTAATTACTTGATTTTTACACCCGAATGATATGACACATGTTTGTTATACAACTGAATGTATTTAAAAACAATAATAATCAATAACTCATTATTAGTCAACATTTCTTTAATGAAATGGTAATATTAAAAGAACTATATTTAAACAGCACATTATACACGAGTAGTTCTAAAATAACGCGTGTTCCACTTCCGTGACAAAAAATGAATTTCCTCTCGTCCATATAATGTTACAATCGCTTTAAGAAATATGTTGTTATTTGAATATTTGAATACTATTCATTCACATATTAATACGTTCGTTATTGTTATATATTTTATTTTAGCTTAGGAATTATGGTCACATTGTTTGACACGATTATTCGACCTTTTAAACCGCCTCAACCGTGTGAATGTGTCATTTGTTTATAAGTCATACACCCATACCACAACGGCACAACACTGTTATATACTACATGCACTACACCTTTATATAGTTTATAATGTTTATATTATATACTTTGTATACTTAAACCGTGCTACCCCGTGTCTTAAGAACGATTTTAAATGTAATGGCTCGATCCATGTTACAAGTGCACGTTAATTAATATTGTTATTGTTACTTCCGTATAATAGAGTCGACTAGTTTGTGCAAATTTGAAAATTGATTTTTAACTGCACCCAAGCACGATTTGTAACACGTATAAAAACCCCGACGTTTCAGTCCATTATTTTGGAGTGTGAATAACATTTTATAATAGGGTTTGATAAATCATTGAAATAAACGATGTGCAAAAACGTGAAAAGTGATGATGATGTATTCACAATTGATGTTCAATAGTTTGACAATTTGACCTGCTCGTTGGCTTTTATATAACCAACATTTAAATCGCCTACGCTTTACATAATATACGGTTTTCTCTCTTCACAAACATAGGTTTAAATCATATAATGTACATTGTACAATGTATTAGATTACACTGAATGATTACACATTCGGTTCTAAGTTCAAATTTTGTAGTACAAAGTAATGTGGTCCGAATTTCTTTATATTTCAATAACTTTAATTTTCGAGCGGTTTCAGTTAGTTTTATTATATTCTTATAAACCACTGTAGAATAGGTATGCACGTTTTATATATATTAAATTATATTGTTAAAGAGAGAAAGGAATAAGGACAATAATGTGCTAATCGTAGAAATCAGTTTTGCTCTACATGCTTATACTGCGTGAAAATATTTTAAAAGAATTCCTTATAAAAATAAAAACGTATACAGTGTATACTATATAAATTATTTTTAAATATTTAAAATAGTTTGGATTTTACAAAAGTGATTCACGACAGTCATATTTTGTATACTCACTACATAATATTTACTACCAATAGAGATTAGAGTTTAAATTTAACATTTAGTAACATATTATTATAATGTAGTAATATATGTTGTATTGACCGATTGTGTAATGGCTATAAATACCATAATTTATGACCAATGATAATGTATTGAATGTGTACGGTGAGCATAAGCTTATTAGTTATTATTATACTACTATAAGGTTTAAATTAAACATTTAATCAAAATATGTTTTGTATTGACTTATTATAGTATTAAATATTATTGACTATTCGACTAATATGTAAATTGTCGGTGGCTACTTAGTAAAATGTATTAGTCGATCTTATCAAATGTCACCAAAGTATTCTATAACCGCCATAAATATGTACCTATCGATGTTTGTGATATACATAATATTTGTTTCATTCGGTTTTTCTCTTATCTTTGTGTAGAAAACACACAAATAACATCTTGATTACTATTTACTTTATTTAATATACTGTGAACCAAACAGAAGTTTTATTTTTAATTTCGACTTAAGAGGTTTTCCTAAGAGTAACCATCGTTTTGGTGAATTATATTGAAATATTTTTTATGTGATATATATTATACATCATAAAAAACATATTATTGATGTATAAGATTTGTAAAATAAAATACATGGGCTTTGAATTCTTTGTAATTTTAATGTAAAATACATACTTGCTGTCTAAATATTTACTTCTCACAGTAACAATATTATTTTAATAATTGGACATACTATATATAATTTTTCTCGCTTCTAAATCTCTTTAAAAAATGCATAATTGAGTAACACTGACGTATTTTGTTGTAATTCTTTGTGCATGTCTGTTTTTTCCTCCAAACACCATTTACGCAAACCCCTTCTATGAAGATAATTTAATAATTGTATAAGAAATCAATATTTTAATTTATTTGTTTTGAACATACTTGAATAATGAAAAAGTTTATTAGGTCCATGAAGGCACTTAATGAATTTACTCGCTAAGATGTTGTTACCTGTTTACCTGTAGAAGTGTACATGTAGTAACTTTTTTGATATCTTTCTAAGAAATGATTTTGTCAATATTAAGTGGAAAATACATTAAAACTGGTTTCTCGGTCAATTGTACACAATATAGTAATTACGACTGTTATTATAATATATTACAAATAAAAATACATAATTCCAAATTAAATTATATGCATAACATGGTTATAACTTTTAACTTACATGTGAAACAAGCTTAAACAAAAACATAAGTACTTTTAACGTTGAAACTGTAAAACTGGACTGAATCAATAATTTGTATTACTTAATAAAAGTTAAATAGTTAACTAGATATTTTTATATACCTAAATCAATACTTGTAATTTAAACAATCAACGTTTATAAACTATAAAGGTTTAAGGATATATTATTATTCGTTAATGTATTTACAAGGCATGGGTAATTATTACTATTTTTTTTTTTTTTAATAAACTGATTGAAGTTTAATAAAACTTAATGTACATAATTATTTACATATATATCAGATTAACTTCTACATAAACGCATACATAAAATGCATATTTTTATAATTTATTGAAAGTAACATATTATTATACATATATACGACTGCAGTAACAGTTTGTTGGACTCGACCACCTTGAATTTGAAATTTTTTCATCAGTGATAATTTTTATATTACTCTTTAAAAATACAGAAGTATTTATAAATCGACAATATTTTTAAGTTAAACATCCATTTATCCGTCTTACTCGTGTTCAGTGATATTAGATATCAACAAATGTAATACCATTTGTCATTTATTATACTTTCTTATTTTTATAGGATATTACTATTTTTTATACTTCTATAATAGAATATTAAATTCAAGGTTAAGAAATTAGTGCCCTATATAATGATGTTCTAGCGTATAGCCTCTTATCATTCAGGGTAATAGTTTGTCTTATCTTTTGACAATGATTAGTTTTTAAGGAATTATAAATAAGTGAATGACGAAACTATACCAAAATTGTGATAAATAGTTTTTATAAATAATTGATAAATTATATTTGTATACAAAAATAAAAATAAGTTTTGAGTGCATCAAATTACCCACTATTATGTCAATATTTATTTTAAAGTCCTAATCTTATAAAAATGACTAAAGAAAAAAGTTTAAATTTAGAATTGTTTGAATTTCAAGAATGATAGCAACAATGTGTGTTACTTAAAACATTATAAATATAATTATTGACTGTATTATGTTTATTAAGCGAAAAGAAAAAAACTGTAATATTATACATTGTTAACATTGTTGACTTTTGTCGATTTTCAAATATTTAATACAAAAATACGCCCTACAATGTTTTAATAATACTTCGAGCCGCAAAAGGAATGTATCTTATTTAAAAATTAAAAATTATAGGTACGTAATTTATATAGATGGTATTATGTCATCTTGAACGTCCGTACTCGTTTAAATCGGTGAACCGTCCGAAAACAAAATATAGCACAGATTGTGCAGTGAACGATAATATATGCGTACACAGTGTTTAGCAGTAATGATAATTACTATCGTGTCTGCGGTGAAAATTCATTTAAGACGAACACCATTTTTCATATTATAAAATATCATTCGTCGTCGTATTACGTGTAGGCCACAACGGCGAGGCGTTGCACGTGTTCGTGCAGATAACTGAAATGAAAAATCAATTATTCGGTCGGCAAAATATTCTGCGTGCATTATACTATTATATTATATTATACACTACTGTGTCCTCGAAAACCGATCAGCCGAGTGCACTGGCAGCGGGTCATGTCCTGTTCTGCGGTTAACCGCGGTACCGGACTCTTCCATTTCCTCTGACGAGGAAAAAAATGACCGAAACGGTTCTCGCTAACGCGCTGCTGGCGAAATACACAATATTTATAAAAACTATGGATGTTATCGAAAAATAAAACCATGGACGAAAACAAAATAAAAGAAATGTACGTTCTACATAAAACGCCGTAGATACAATCCTTTACGAAGATAATAATAATATTATCTAACATGATATTATTAATTATTATTGTGTTACACAAAAACCATTTTTGTCGCAAGAATACCTACAATTTAATATTGTTATATTTACAATTTGCCGTGTTGACGGATAGGTACCAGTGAACCCACTAACTTGAACTACCAGTATATAAAATCGTAAAGTAAAAATGGTATTATTATAATTAGATAATAGACATATATATAATATTATGAGACTGTGGGTGCCGCTATTTTGTATTTGAGTTGGCACGAAACGCGTTTAGAGTCGTTGGATTGACGGCGGCAGTTAACAGAATGAACGACTCCATTACATTATAAATTACAATATTATCCAAGTTTATATTATACAGACGGCGGCGTGGGGCAGACGGCAGTAGTTGTATATTGAAAACATCTGTTATTACTTATCACCAAACGGCAAACAACAAATTTTATGACAAGATCTATTGACAAATTCAAAAACTTAAAAGCACAAGACGGAGACGATTTCCGTAAGTAAAACACTGTCAAATGGTCCACAACCGGTCTCTTATTATTATTATAATTATTAATATTGAATTTTATTGAAAAAAAGAACACTGTGATCCGGTACTGATTTCAGTATTCATGTTGTATACTTATATTGATTTTTAAAAACGCACACAGATTACCATTTGACATTTACCATGTCGTGTCCATGAATCGTAGACTCTTCGCTTAAATATATTGCATGATAGATGTGTATCACTATGTATGGTATAAACTATAAATATAATGGAAGCAAATTAATCT
Organism: Melanaphis sacchari; assembly: GCF_002803265.2. NCBI lineage: Eukaryota > Metazoa > Arthropoda > Insecta > Hemiptera > Aphididae > Melanaphis > Melanaphis sacchari. The sequence continues at coordinate 2,595,834 of NW_020270420.1, forward strand.
ACCGATCGGAAACAAATTAAAAATCGTGTCCTAGAAAATGTTTTCGGAAGGTTGAAATAATTGTTATTCATATTTTATAAAACGAAAAATAAACACGAACAAGTAGTTTAATTTATTCTGTGTGGTGTGTAGTTACCTCCCAGTTTAGTCACTGACACCACGAATAACGATCAGGTGTGATCACTTAATAGTAATTCTGCAGATCTGTCGAGAGAGTTTCTAACGAAGAAGAACAAGTGTTACACTTAATACGTTTATTAAATAAATTAAAAAAACTTTATTTTAAAACTTAACAGGAAAATCTGTTTAGTGGATCGTCTATAATTTGTCAGTGTCAACGGCCAAATAAATGTGATTTTACTGATTTTAGCATTAAACTATTAAATATTACGAACGCCATTTGATATCAGATTTATCGAAAAAGAAAAAACATTTTAAATTCGTAAAATTTATAAGCCTAAATTTTGTGTGTTTGTAAAAGTGTTTATGTGTATTGTCATCGTCGCCTCTGTGTGTGAATGTTTTAACCCTCCGGAATACTCTGAACGCCGAGCAATGTGTGTGTGTGTATGTAATTGTATTTACGGTAAACAAAAACGATGTTTTCGATTAGCTTATTATTGAATTAATCCGTTACATGTATAAATATTAAATTTAATACAGATTTGAAACACTAAATGGTAATTCTATATTCTATAATCTGCATTATATATTGTTGCCGTTCGTAACGTTCGTTGTTTGTTTTTAGCAGCCGCCTAATATGTACCAAAATCCGTACAGTTTTATTTTGGATTAAAAATTTGAAATGAAAGGAAATCTACTTCTACCTTTCTCTCTTCGATATCCAAAACAGTCGTTATGAAATCATGTAAACGTGGAAAAAATTATTTTTACAAAAGTAAATTTACAATATTGCGAGTATGTCATATTATAATAATAATAAACTATATTGATATAATATTATATAATATAAACAATATAAACTTTATCAATCAATGGGTTTCCACTGTTACATTATACTATTATAGTAAAGAAACCTGTAATTGAATATTTGCGTACTTTCAATCCGTACAATGTGCAGATAAACGGTTTATTTTATTTTTATCTATTTACTAACGTACACGGAACGCTGGCCATAGTTCGGTAGAGCCAAGGTTGAGGACTCGTGTAATTTGCGATATTCTAATCGATTTCTTTTCTATGGTAGGTTTTATGTAAAATAACATTATGTTTACGTACACAACACAGTAGCTACACATGTATGTGTAAATGTGTAATTGTTTTTATTTCCTCGATAGAATACAATACCATGTACTACGAATTCGATTAGAGTTCAATTATTATATTATTATGTTTATTTTATCAATAGAAGAATAACATTTCAGAAAACAACTAATAGTATTATGCACGAGCTACGAAGAAAAAACAAAAAAACGCGATTAAAAAAAATGCACTTTATGTGCTATTTTAATCGAACACGCAATTCGTGTAGCTAGACGAATATAATAGTTATTAATAATCATTATAATTTTTTCCGCCATTGTAGATATTATATTCTAATTTCTATAGATTACTTCATAAAAAAATTAAAATGTTCTTATTTAGATAAAATATTTGAATAATGGAAACACATCGTTGAAATTTTGTCTGCACTCAAAAATGTCTGGTCGGTTACCAGACGGATAAAAAGTATAGAGATAACCAACTGTATGTACATTTTAGTTTTAGTTGATTTTTTCGTATACGCTTCGCACAATGCACATATTAAATTATCAGTTATCTTAAGATCACTTACACATGTGTAAATTTATGATATATAAAAAGACTGCTGGGTACACCCTCACACAATATTCAACCCATGCACGCCCCAATATGGATGGGTGGTCAACGTCGTAATAAGGATTGGTTATAGGGCAGTAAGACTCAGAGATATGTATTTTGTTCAAACCACGTATCTCGAACAAATTTTGCTCCATTCGTATTATTCAAGGTATAGGTATAACATAAATTGCTGATAAATGTAATTAACTAAGTACAATTATTTTTGTTCTTCTCAATATTATTTTTTTTTTTAAATACATAATAAATTAATAAACAACAATCGTATACTAAAAATTATATAAGAATTAAGAATACAAATTATTATAAAATTAAGTAATTATATCGATCAGTTCTTTCTGTTATATCCTGTATGGGCTGTATGCTAGTTCTTCTTTATATTTTATGTAATTTTTAAAAATATTCTTTTATACGTTTAAAAGGTATACCCAAATAAATATTTTAAAAAATGCTCATATATGTATGGACATAATATGGCGTTGTTTCGAATGTCAATTTCAGGTTACTGCGTACAAAAAATATCTATTATCCATTCTCATTGTTATTAATTTCGCCATTGACACCTACACCGATCGCACATTGGCACTGACGCACGATTGCCGGATTGTGTAATAAGTATAATATATTAATAACACAATATTCTCGCGTCTGGAAAACATTATTGCAGTATGGATTTTGCTGCAATATTATGATAATATGGTTTATTGTAGCGAAACGTTTACTGATGGGGGGGGGGGGGGGTTTGGTGAACGAGAAAACAGTGTATACGTGTAACGGGTATGGGAGAAAAACATAACTAAATTCTCCATAAAACGTCGAGGCCGTCGAGTTGATTTTCGCTTTGGAAACGAGCAAAAATTTATTTTCATAATATCGTTATAATAATTGGTTTCTCCGCGACCGGTCACGATCAGTCGATTTGTCTTGGAGGGATGGCGGGTAGGAGGGTGGCGAGAGTCGTCGGACAGATGGCGCGGTGTTCGGCGCCACAACGTCGAAAGAAAACGGAACGGTTCGCGGACCTCCCGCCCGGCAAAGGGATTAAGAAACTCTTCACGGCCGCCGCCGCCGCCGCCGCCATGTTAGCGATCCACCGTCGACGCTATTGCTTCGCGACATTTCGCGTGATGCAAATACAACCTCGCTCGGTCGAGATTTTGCATTGCACTTCTTCGGCGATCCGATCGGACGGAAGAGATAACGTCCAAAGCGAGAGGAAAACGTTCGTCCGGCCACGTGACGAAAAATAAAAATTAACATTTCCGATATCGGTGACCCCCCCCTCCGTTCGTATCGCGTGTTTACAGAGTGACGACGACGAACGCATTATATATTTTGATATCATGACGTGTTTTGTCGGCGCCGCAACCGACCTTACGCGCGCGCCGCCAACACAGCCTTGTCATTGAACCGAGAATACCAGTTCTATTGTTGTGTGCGCGGAGGTTTTTTATTTGTTTATTTTTTTTTTTTGTCTTTTTGAATGCGCTCGCGCAAGCCTCGGTAAAAGTTTGACGGCCGTTCACCGATTTTTTTTTTTTTTCAATATTTTATATTTCATACGTCGCCTCTCGTCTTACGGTCAGCGATAGAAGTAGGTGGTAGCGGCGGTGATGGTGGTGGGGTGGTGGGGTAGGTCTTCTACACGCGCGCCGCCGATTTGTGTTTTTTTGTTTTTTTTTTTTACTCCTATTTTCCATTATGATACACGCCATACCTACGTCGCCTACCCCGGGGCCCGTGATCTTCAATAATTACGAATTATATCCGGCCGAGACGGCGGCAGCGGCGGAGGAACCGATACGTATATATTATAATAATATATATTATTATTATTATTACCGGGCCTCCGCGTGTACCGTTATAACCCGAACCGAGGCCGTTCATTATCATCATCAACGCGCGACGCGCCACGTACGCACACACGCGCACGATCGCCCGTGCGTACGCCAACCGTGTGTGCGCGCACTCGCGGCAGGCTTCGCGCGCGCGAACTCGACGCACACGTTCGCGCCGCGCCGCCCGTCGCGTACAATAACATTTGACGTGTGTGGTGCGCGCGTACGGGGAATAATATCGTATTATCGTTGCGGATGTACGTTACGATATTATTATTTTTATCCTCCGCCAAATCGTCGCGCGACGACGATAATATTGTTGTGATTGCGCGTACGGGTGTCGTCGCTTTTGGAATAATACGTTCGGAACGTAACTAATGGCGCGCGCGATACTACGCGTCTACCGTAAAGCGCGACGACGATGATGAACAATTGAAATAATATCATACGTGGTAGTTTGGTACGAATTCAGGCCGCCCGTATTTTCAAAAATTTCGCCAGAGACAACGCACAGTTTGCCGCTCCCTCACCCCTCCACCCCCCTTAAAAAATAAACGAATAAATATTTTATTTTGTTGATATTACACAATTGTTTTTTTATTTTCTTTACTTTACATAAGACAGAAATTATTGTTTGTAACTTGTAAGTAGTAAATAGTTACATTGATATAAAATATAACTCGGTAATAACCAATGTATTATTGTTGAAACAACGATAAAACTTGAGAAATAAAAATGTTTAATAAATTCATGATTTCATAACTTTTTCAACACTTTTTGACCATTTCAATATTTTGCTGCCCCTAAACCTTGCCGGCAGAAGAAACTGCCCCTCCGAGTCTTCCCATAAATACGGATCTGGAATCTGGATACGATATGTTATAGTATCAAATGTTACGATGTCAATATTATGTTATTTGACGTGTCGCGGTTGCCGCTATCGGTACACGCGACGTACGAGTGTACGACGAACGCAATTAATATTATAATAGACAATATTATCGCCCAGCAATTGCGGAGCCCTCTTGTCGCGGCGACCGATGCTCCGCTGCACCGCACTGCACGCGGTGTAAATGCAACATGATGTCTATAATGCATAACATTATAATATAATATAACACATTATGTGATTAAACGGCCAGTATGGCATAACGGAATTATTGCTTGAATTATGTTGTGTATATAATATTACTTAGTATTTATTATTATTATTATTAGGTATATTGTTATATGGCGCACGAGATCTTGCGCGTGTGCGGATATTACCGAAATAAAAGGGAAACTGTGATGAGACGATTATTTTAACAAGCTCTCTTTCTCTCTCTCTCTCTCACTCCTGTTTTCTCTGTACCCGTTCCTCATCATCCGCCCACTTACAGCAGGAATGCGCCTATACGTACCCACCAATCTATTATACGTCTTGTGATTCCCGCCGTTGTTTTTATCACAAAACAACCGCGTTTACCGTTGTTACAATACGTATGGTTACTTGTTATGTATTCCCATCGATTTTTTTCGATAAAAACTTCTCAAAGTTTATTATATTCATTATAAGCTACAACACATTATTACAATAAACGTATACTATTTAGCCTTTTATAAAATCAACGGTACCATGCTTATATATAACATTTGTTATTATAATATATTTATAGTTTCAAATTTCGATAACTCAAGTGTATTTCAATCGGTAAAGTCTGTAAGCGTTTCTTTATAATATTATGATGTATTAGTTGGGAATCAGTTGGATAATATATGACATACTGATGTTTTACATTCCTTGTTTATTATTTAAGTACGTGCGTCTGTGAGAATGTATATTGATTTTCCGTCGGTTGGGTGTGATTCGCGTGTACGTTTTAAGAAAAAGTTTATTTATTATTCATATTTAACCACCGGTGACACGATAACGGAAGTCAAATAGACTTCTAAGCTAGATATGCATAGGGTTCGGTGTTAGGTAGGTCAGTATTATATAGGTTAACCTTATTATAATACGTATAATAAAAAACGACTACATTCTACATAATTTTAATATAATAGTCTGCTAATATAGTACTATTTTGCTATTATAAAATGTACATGAACGGTTTGAAGTTTGAACATTTTGGCGTAATAATGATGGATCGAGTTGTGAACTATAGACAAGAAAGAACCCACATCTTCTTGACAATCTTGAGTCTCATTTTCGTCAAACATCGCTTGTTTAACTTAACATCGGAGTTATTTTTAAACATAAAATATATTTGATCATTGGGAACTCAGCATTTCTGCACTGTAGTGCAAAAACCTATAATAATTAATAGTAAGATTGAAGACAGTTCGCGCGGCCATCTACCCAATTAACACCATTAAATAAATTCCCGAGATACCGGACACCTGTAGTTGTTCTGATATTAAATTACTGTATTATTTTATGATAAAATCCTGGGCTTAACATACCTCAATAATTATTATAATAGACATAGAAAAAACTGTTAAACGCTTGAAAAATAACATTTAACCGTACTTTGGTCCCGAGATAATGTTTTATCGCCCAGTCGTCCGACGACGGATTAACCAACAGGAGCGCATCGCGTCTCGTTTATTTAAATCGAACGTTTTCTCGCCATTCTATAATATTATACGCCCGTCGTCAATATATTTGTAGATTAAACAGCGGCTCTTCGATATAACATTAAATTTTTATAAATTATCCTCAAGTGACGTTTTTGATTTTTACTCACGTAGTATAAGAATCACCCTGTTCATCAGTGATGAGAAATTTTTTCTAGGAGACAATATATTTTTTAATAGGTATTGCGGTAGTAGGAAAAGGGCTACGATGTTCCTATATTATCGTTATCCATCTCTATAATTCATTAAACATATTTTATTTTAACTAAGTAAAAAATATTAAATCTTTTTATTTTTGTTTTGCTAAATATTAATATTCAACAAACTTTGCAACGGACGTATATTATTGCTGGTCAATTTAACATTCCTATTAAACGTAAATTGAACACGCGTCTAAAATGTTTTAACCACCCGTACATCTTATTTGGTCTTCTTTTACTACCTGTTACAAACATTTCACTCGTTTTTATTCAGGCGAATAGTTTCTAATTCCGTTGCGCGTAGACGAATGCTGCCTACGCGCTCAACGGCTCTATTTAGGATAAAATATAAAAATAATAATAATAATTTATTTAATTAGTCCCTTTGTTTCATCACTGGGTCTATAGTAATATATGCTGTATCAAAGTATCATATCACGTTCGCTTACCTTTAGTGTATTTGTGGTAACCACAAAATATTCAATGTAGTTAGTTGTAATTTTTAAAATTGGCGTTAAAATGTTATTATGTACGCACAAAGCGTAAAAAAGATAAATAATAAGAGTTCGTATAAATTTAATTATCGTGTACCTTAATACCTATCAACATTCAACATACTATATAATACAAATAATAACAACATCATATCAATTTATAATTTCAATAAAATGACGTGATATCTAATAATTTTGCAAAAGAAAATATGACTACACTAGTAAATAATAAAAAAATCTTACAAACCACACGTTTCTAAAAAAATATAATTCGTCAATGATTAATTGAATAGGTTTTTTTTATAAATAATTTTCGACTCATGTGAATTAATCATACATTGAATATTCTCAAAATTGTAATTGAATATAAACACAAACATATTCCTATATTATATACTTTTTCTAGTATTGATTCATATAAGTTTTATGAATATTGCTCGAAATAATTTTAGCAGATGAAATCTGCATAGACCAATCGTGTTTCAGTTATTAGAATAAATAATCTAATTTTATGTATATTTTTAACACTTAAATGATATAATTGATTACTATTTGGAATTTAATAAACGTGTAATTATTCGTTCAAAAACTCGTAATTTCTCTTTCAACCCGTACATTTCCATTGATTTTTCTCGAAGCTATTGAAATATTGATAATGATGTTAATGAAAAATAAAACTTAAATTTCATTCGTTACGCGCGAAAAATACTGTAATTATTAAAGATAAAGTAAACATAAATATAAAATAAACAAAATAAACTATATTTGATTTTCAAAAATATAATTTCGTGTTTTAGTAACATTACGGTTTTAGTCTAAATATTCACCATAATATATGCATTATATATCAAGCAAAATGTCGACTTTTAAAATATCTGGGACCGAAGGAAACAAGCGATCATTCGTCTGCGAAAACAAAATACGCCAATACCGTCATTATGTTATATAAAACACGCAAAGAAAAGCGAATTACTCAACGGCTTTAGACTAAAATAATAATAAAATGATTTATATATAATAATAATAATAATAAAATATTGTATATACGCCTCGCAATATTATTCAGGTACGCGTCTTGTTAGAGGGTTAAATGAATTCCACGCGGGTCTCTATAGATTGAAATCATCGTCCAGAGTTATAGACTGCTGTGGAATACTTCGGATTTTTATTTCTGTAGACGTTGTCGATTTGTCTGCCACACGCGCGCACTACACTCGATTCTTATATATGTATATGCTACTATGAGTATACGAAATGAATGATCGGTCTGGAATTTTGAATTATTATTATTTTGTTAGCCTTTTGTCAAGTGTTTTATAATCCCTCCGTAGCGGTGGCGACGCAAGGAAAATGAGTGCGCAACGTATATTAACGATTATTGTTTTTTTCTTGTTTTTTACTTTTTAATGTGTTTATTTTATTCTATAGCTTACTCTATAGCAATACTCTCGTATTGGTTGAGGTGAATTTATTTTGAACGATGTACTTAATTTTGTGTATAATCAATTATAATATACATAGTAAATGTGTTGTGCGTGGTTTAATTAACATTCGTTAAATAATTTCGATAACATTATATTTACTTACCTACGATTCATATTATTATATAAAATATATATATATATGAATGTATACTGAATAGAAAATATATATATATATATATTTTTTTTTCATCGTTTAAATACGTTTTGAAGACCAATCTGCCTGTGGGGAAATCTTCGAAAAGCGGTGTTCGCTATACATAGATTCGTTATACATACAACCGTAAAACATATAAGAAATCCGTACTTATATAAATATATGGTGGTGAGGTAGTTGCAATACAAAGAAACTTTCTAAAATATTAAAAAATAAATCGTATCATTGCGTCATTATATAACAATAATAATTATTGTTGTTGTCAAAGTTATGTAACTGCAGTGACGCGCCACGGTGGTGATACGGACGTGCTGAATTATCAGTAGGCACATTGTATATATATATATATATATATATATATATCATCATGTATTTTTAAAAATTTACCCCCTATCCCTGGTGACTATTCTCCATTGATCCAGTAATTCTACCCAGTTTTTAATGACGGGATGCGTGTGTTTAGCTCGGGATCAATATAAACAATTCTGCAATGATGCTTCTTAGCTCCACACAAGGCATTTTTAGCTTTACATTATACAAATACCTTTCTTGATCCATCTGTATACCAAGATAAGTTTTATGTCTCGTCAGTTTTGTAGGTATACTGCGTGTTTGCGTGGTATAAACTATATCACCGCCAGTCGCCACTGCCGTCGATCGATATAGAAGATAATCGGTGGCCCATGGGTGGTGGGTATTTCGCACAATGTGAAAATATTTTATCTCGTTCGTTTAGGAAAACTCACTTAATTCGAACAAAACTCGAATTCCAACGAAATATACCGAGCACTACAAGACTATCGACGCAGTGTCGAGAAATACTTGTATCGTAATTTATACGTGATGGGAGACAAACAATTGCCGTGAAAGCTCTTCTTTCGACTGATAAATATATGTATTAAGATTTCGAAGAACGTAAAGAATTTATTAGATTGTAAAATTGTATTTATTTATTAGATAAAAGGTCAGTAACACTATAATAGTTATGTAGCGGTGCATGTACAAGGAGATACGATGTTTACTTTCCCCACGTCGACGATGGTTCTAATTTAATCTCTCCAATTTAAAATACTTATTACTCTTATAAAATATTACAATTTAAAAACTAACCGACCAATTATTGTGTATAATAAATAAAACTTCTTAAAAATATATTTAATTATACATAGCTGCTGTCCGAGCGTTGATTTAATGAGTACATATCATACATCTATCGGTTACTACTCGTACATTATTGATAACTAACAAGTCAGAAATCTTATCTTGAGAAAAAAATATTTCTATACAACGCACAAATTTTAAACTTTTTTAAACTTAAAACTTACTTGTCTTTAATTTTTTCTGAACTTGGTAATATTTTTAAATTATTTTTTCCAATTTTCCACGTTTGAATTCCAAATTATAATTGAATTGATAATGTACAGAAATTATTTTCATTAAATTACCTATCAAAAAATTACTCGATTGAAGGACATTTTATAAAATCCAATTTCATTCTATCGTTTTTTTGATAACTAAAATATTATGATTTATTTTTTTACTTTATAATCATATTTTAATATAATATATTATTGTGTAGCCATTGTAGGTATATACATATTAGATATAAGCCATAAAGTACCTGCTATAAGAAATGAAATATTATAAATATCTAATAATATGTAACTATTACAGAGTCTTAAATAAATTTTAAACTTTCAATGTACATTTTTATAATTTATAAACATTACAATATATTAAGAGTTTCGGTGAATCATGTGACGTAAGCGTGGGGTTTTAATATATATTTATTATAGTTGTTTATTATATCAGGAGAGGTTTATATTATAGTGTAGCCGCACTCATATTTTCAATGCACGTGTCGGACAGGTGTTATAGGTACATTATTATATACCAGTTATACTGATGTCTTCGTCGCGGTCGTTCTGATATAGACCAAAAAAAGGTACAGTATTATTACTGTACAGTATGCACACACTACTCATTCCAACGGTTTAAGAAAAACAAGTCAGCCTGCTCGTTATTTAAATGTGAAACTTGTGTTGTTTTATGGTTTATTACCACCGTGCACGATAACAAAAAATATATTACAAATATTTCTTACAAAATATAACATATTATGTTATAGTTAAATTAAAACATAATGGGTATAAACAAAAATTGTCTGTTTTCCATTTCGGTGCGTTAAACAATGTTCAGGCTTCATTGATTATTTAAAACTTTCAACAAATTGACGGGGGAGTTTCAAACCCTACACGGCACATATTATAACCATAATATAAAATATATACGATTGCTGGTGAATAATAATCGATTTGGTGCAGACGCACGTCTGCATTGCATGTATCGATTTGTCTACTATTCTACATAAATTGAATTAACCGCTCACAGATGAATTGCACCCGACATAAATATATCACGACAATGACAAGGAAGAAAAAAAAGGAACTAACCACGAAGAAGAAATGTGCTGAAAAAAGACATTATCTTGTATACTGCTTTGGTCTCTAGCTCTATACGGTTGGGGCCCGTGGGAGAGCATTTAATTGAAGAGTAAAATCGAAAGCGAGTTTTATTTTCTCATAGACTAGGAAAACTTGTTTTACTATTTATAGCATAGATTATCGCTTTTACGGAATAAACTCTGACGTCATTAAATCTATCTTGTACACAATAACGCCGTGTGCATATGCGTCAACAGCGGCCGCGTCAACGTGACAACATCGTTAGGTGCTTAGGTGAACATCATTAGATTGACGACAACGTAAGATCAGACATACTATTATGATGTGAAGGTAATGTGAATAATTAAGGCATAATGCAGAAATGCAGAGTGAGTTAAACCAATAAACATAATAGTAATAAATTATAATTTTATTTTATTCTTATATTGAATTGTCATTTTGTAAAATGATTGTTTATTTTGTAGTATGCCTATAAAGTCTTATGCTATACTATAAATATATAATTTATTCAAAATTGAATTTATAATATTATCAACTATTCTTTATAAATATTATTTATTTAAATATGGAAGTGAGAGATAACACTTAAAATTACTAAATAAATTATTTTTTTATTTATTTGGAAACCTTTTTGTCCTGTACAACTCATGTAAATCATTAGTTTATTATTGATCAAACCATTGTCCTTAATACAACTTCTGTGGTAAGAATTTTGTTGGCAATTAATAAATTTTTTTCAGTAGATCGTGATTAATTTTTTCCTGATATTATAAAGTTATATAGAAATTTCATCTTATGTATCAAGTTGATAATAACCATGATAATATGTTGCTAATTTTTGAAAACTTTTTACTAATTCCCAATAAAATTTAAATTTTGTATCCATCATAATTTTACAAATTGTAATTTTATATTAGACTTCACCTTGTTAACTGATCGCCAATTAGAATAGACCGATGGTCATACAACTGCTGATTCATATAATATACTATTTAGATAATATTTAGTTTATTATTTTAATACAATTATACACAGTTACTACACTATATTCTGATTATTCTATGATTAAGTTAAGTGCATTTCTATTTTGTCTAAAACTTCGTGATATTTTTTTTTTCATTTTACTTAGGTAATTCAACAATAAAACGATAGACTTCAATATCTTAATTATATAATTATTTATTTCATTGCCTAATTTACTTAGGACATTGTTTATAATATCCAGTTAATCTGATAAATATATAGGTATATTAACTGGTGGATTTTTGGCATATAATGTCAAACATTGCCGGTAAATTACCAGTGGTAACATAATGTATGAAATCCACTTGATATATTATTATAGTATATAGTATACACTGTTGTAAATTTGTAATATACATTAATTTTATCACGCCACTAATATAATTTATGTTAACAACACGATTGTGTTTATTCAGGTGTCTGTGATTCTTGTTATTCTACGTATCTACGTATCTATATAAGTATAGTTTATACCTACATGACTGTATATGTAGGTAATTTTTGAGCAATTACATTATAAATAAATTGGATGAAAATCGTATTTTTTTCTATATAGTATTAGTATAATACATAAAAATCTAAAAAAAATCATTATACTCGTATTCTGCAGTTTATCTTTTTGTAGTTTTATGCGATGGGGCTCTTTTTTACTACAATGGCCCAGCGTTAGTTGATTAAATTTTCTCATAAAAAACAAAATAAATATTTTAATTTTATTATTATTTATCAGATAGGCATATTAAATAAAATTATTTTTTAATGACTCCGTGGACTCCACTTCACCACTATCAATAGTGCGTCATTGCTGAAAAAAAAATGGATACATTGTATAGTCCACAGTCCAGTGGGTATATATTATTAGCGTACCTATAATATTCATCGATCCAAGGTCGTATTGAGGAAGTAAGGATAAAATAAAACATTAAAAACTGGTCTCGATCTATAAATATCCTATACTCAGATAGTCTACATTACAACTTTACTATATAGCATTCAACTCCGACGGCGATTGTTTGCAACAAAAAACAGAAAAAACCAGAGGAGACTAAAATCAAAAAAAATAAAAACGAGAATAAATACGCTGGGAGACGTGCACGTACGTGTCTTACGTATGAAAATGCTCCTTTATATGTTGAAAATAATAAAACTCATCCCTTTCGACTTTTCAAACCTTAACGATAAATTACGAATTTGCCACGCACCATACAACTACCGCCACCGTATCGTTGCAAGCCCATGTAGCATGTATGGGGTGTTAGGTCATTTCTTCCGGCCCGGCGGCGGACGTTTTATGACTGTTTTGAAAACCGACACAATACCGTCAAAATCGAATGCACGCTCACAAAATGTCGTATTGATGGTATAATAATACACGTTGTTTTTGTGTTCGTTGTCGAAAATATTTATTGAAACGCGTCACGACTTGTTTACCGATGTGTAAATGTTGAAAAATAAATATTTTTTTATTTTTATTACTCGTTGTTGTCGTCTTAAAAATCGCGATAGCTACTGCCTACTGCAGTAATCTATTATTTGTATCATACTACGTATCATCAACATCATTATATTTAAAATATCGTCGACTTGAAATTTACACAAAACTACAAGCTATAAATAGACTAAATTGAATTGACTAAGAAAAAGAAAACAAAAACTCTATAGCGTATTTGCGTAACTCGATATAAAACAGTGGTATCGAAGAGTTTCATGTTTTATCGCGTTGGTTTTTCTTGTTAATTTGTTGTCTTATAATCGTCGTATAAAATTCGATAATTTACATGGATGTGGAGACGCGGTACAATAAGTACGTATAGGCACGAATTATGAGTGTTTTTCGCCGATTGTTATTGCGACGTAATCGAGTCGTAGCTGTATAATATTATGATTTATGAATAAACACATTATTATCGTTTATGAATTATCAGTGAATGTGTGCTTTTTTAGATTGTAATCGTTCGGGACGACAGTGTATATTAATATTTATCATTATCGATGTATAACATTTGTAATTAACCGAAAATCAGTTTGAAAACGACAAATTAAAATACCATAAAAGATTATACAATGCATTTTTATTACGTACTTTCGTTCATACAGTATACACCATACACGCGCTGCACTGTGGTGTGTATATTATATACAATATAATATATATATATATATACCCATATACATACAATATACGAAATATGGATCACTGACCCCGTAGGCTTTTCTGGTTTTCTGCAATCGTTTTATAAACGACTAAAGAGGTTATTGGCTGTGCTGTGAAAGGGCCGCCGGGACTGCATTAATAGTATCGTATTAGTGGGTGGCACGTGGGGGGAAGGACGGGCGAAAAGACAGTCGGTGTTCAAAAGTTGCAGACAAGGAAACGCAAACATACATTTATGTAATATAGCGTGCATATATATTACATTTATTTTTATAGTCAAGTACCAACAAAATGTTGTAACTATAGTCGTGTCAACGATGCAAAAATAGTGACTATCGTCTTAACCGGAATTTTTTTGCATTCCGTTTTCTCATTTAATACGCGCACACCGTTACGTGTCGTCCCTAACGTCCTCGGGCCCGTTACATCCGTTTGCGATTAGCATACCGATTTGACAATAAATCGCGCGCGATTTCTGGTCGCTTTACTCATCATCGGTCGACCGCCATCAGCTGCGTTGGTAGCAGGAACTCTCTGCGATTATGCGCGCGGAGGAATAATGGGGTGAAGATTTTTTATTTCGGTAAACTTTTCACTTGTTAATGGGTCGTACACCGCGATCGCTCTGTACAAACACACGCGCGCCAGCCCCACCCCACCACCCGCCGCTAGACCCATAATATTCCGTCCCACTTCACGTCCGATTACAACTGTGCGCGCGCCTGTGTGTGTGTCCTTTACCGCCGGCCCGAGACATGCACCGCCACGCGTACCCCTACCACCTACGGGCTACCCATCCACTGTAGCGTTTTCCCCGCTGCTTGCGTCCATCCCCTCCACGTTGCATTCACGGCGGTGGGGGGTAGAGTAGTCGGGGCAGCGGAGTACATACACCGCTACCACCGACGCGCGGCGCGCTCTTCTCTCACAACGGCAGAGGCGGCGGACACTCAATATGGCTTCCGTACGATTGGTCTCCGGTCGCTCGTCCGCTCCGTGAAAATGATAATTTTTTTTTTTTAAATAATTAAATTTTTTTGACAAAATTGATAGTCGCTATTTAATAATAAAAATTTCCAGTACCTACGATATTTCGCGCGATCGTTAGTGTGGCCGCCGCCCTCGAGTGTAACATATTTTTATTTCATGTAAATCGTTTTATGCGTGTGTGTGCTAAAATCCGTGATCGTATCGTTGAAGTGTGTGTATGTGCGCGTTCTATTCTATAAAATATTATATAGTTAATGCTAGTGGTATTGTGTTCCGGGTTAGTGGTGGTCGCTGTCGTGTCCGACGCGGTGTAAACGACGAGTGAAAATATTATATAATTGATGTGTAGATCGTTGTAGCTTTTAAGTCGTTGAGTGTCCGAGGTGTAAATCCGTTATCGGCTTCTCTGTGTGCGATATCCATAATGTATTTCTGAACAGCTTTAAAGAAACCGAATTGCCGCCGCTGCAGTCGTCATCATTACTATCATGAATTACCGTCCGAAACCTAATCCTTTCGATGGCTTGAGGAACTCTCCGTCTTCGCACAACCGTGGAGGACTCAGCTATATGACTACGTGAGTTATTTTTCCAATTGTATTTCTTCATGGTAGCCGCACCCATCGCTCTACATTTGGCACGGAAACATACGTCCTTCACCGATGTTAAAACCCCTCGGCAACCTGGTATTTGGGTCGTAGAAAGTGGACATTTCTTATCGCATTCGCACTAACATACATAGAGTCATAGATTGACATGATTTATACCCTGTCAAGACATTGATAACGCGCATCCTATATATTATTGTGCACGTGTCTTTGACCGGCATCGAATATCTGCGTCAAAGTTTTTCTCCGCCGTCGCACCTGCCGTTCGAAAAAATCAGTTTTCATTTCGGTTCCATTTGCGATGATATAGATACAGGTAGGCAGTAGTAAAGAAGTGCCGTTCGGTAAATACTTGTTTAAGAGTGTACGAGATGTTGGGATCATCCGATTTCCGTGTGTCTCGCGAACTTTCCCCCTTCGGCTGAAGAGGATTAACGAGAAGATTGCGGACGAAACCCGAATAGAGCTGCTCCTCGTCGCATGCACCTTACTCACTTACGATATAACTACTTATATACATATATTATTACAGTAGTAGTCGGCTGTCGCACAGGATTTTTCGTTTACATCCTCTCGTCTCCGTCTATTTTATTTATATATGACGTATATTAATAAATTATCTTCGTTGTGGAAAATACAACATATCCTGTGTATGACGTATATGACGTGTCGATTTTTATTTGGTGTCAAACTGACATTGACATTTTCTATTGGAAAGTCGATGGCGAAAATTTTACATTCGGGAGATGATGGTACAATAGGTAGTAGGGGCCCGCGTCGAACATGAGATTAGAAATCGGGTCTTCTGGGTGTGTCTTATCTCGTAGTAAAATTTATTATTATTAGGTTTGTTCACGTAAGCAGTAGAGATGGATGGTTGACAAAAAAAAAAAAAAAAAAAATGATATAATAATAACATGATAGGTGCCTAACTGCCTCTATGTATGTATGTATGTTTATTATATAAACCGTTGACGTTGCAGCCGTTTTACCTTGAAAACCGCCAACTGCTGTCGTTTGTGTGTATACTCATCGTAACATCTGATGAATAAATTACATGAAAACACACGACGTTTTGTAAATTCGAAATTCGCCAATCTTTGACGAATTGTCTGTACTTTATGATCGTAAAATGTCGGAAGAGGTAAGGCAAATGGTCGATTGCTCAATAAAGATAAATGCTTCGTATCTGTATTTGTGAATACACTGTTACGTATTTGACTAGAGTCCTTTTTCTTCTTTATCCTTGCTCCCCGTTGTCTATTTAACGTTTAACGTATTAAGACTTGTCGTGTAACATTTATCTACAGTAAATTTTTCACTCATATTATTTTCATTTAAAGCATCGTGGAGGGAGAACCAAAAAAATTGTTTTCAAGTTTGTTGTAAACATCTTGCGTCACGATCGCACAATGATTTCATTTAAATAAAAAAAATCATGTTAAATATATATTTATTTGAATTTATTATTCAATATACGTGGTTGTCGCGCATCGGTTCTCGTTGCACTTAAGCTTTTTATTTTTATATCACTAACATTCTTATTTTCCATTTATGATATAGGTACCTATATATTATGCATAATAAATAATAATTCTCCATAGTCATAACACGGCCATTGTATTATTATAATATATATTGTGGACCGATTTCATAATAGTTTATTTTTTCAAGCGGAGAGGATGAGTTCAATTAACGTCAATTATGTCGAATAAGGATTTTGTTTTCGATGAGCGTCTAACATTGTTTGTAATTTGGTGTTAGCTACGTTTCGATCCGTGATTATACAACTCGGTGATAGTCGCCAATTTGTTGTTTAGATTTATTTATTTTTCCATCATTGATATCATTACTTTTATCAATCAGAAGTCATATAATCGATTTAATTCTTTGTATTATATTTTATCTATTTATTAAACTTTGTTTTCTTACATTATTTGTCAATAAAATAATAATCAGTAAAAAGAATGAGAAACTTGACCTTTTTTGATGTCAATTATACAACTCGGGTACATTAGTGTGATATATTGTGTGTGTGTGATAATGTATAATATTATGTACACAAATAAAAATTAATGTCTGTAAGAGTACCTCCTAAATGAGACTCTTCAAGTAAATTTTCCCTTGTCATTAATATATTTATATGTTATCAAAAATTCTTATTGTAAATTGATTATAATTTTTGAAAACAGTTGTATTTTATTTTTAGTTAATTTATTTACATTCATTTAATCCCTTGATATTCATATCATACTTTCTTGTGTAGGTGAGTTTTTTTTAGTAGGGTTCCTTTTTGATTCAACCATCTTAAAGTATGTACAAAACCTTCTAATACTTTTTATGCGATGAAATGTTGTCCCGCTGTCAAAATTCTTTTATAAACTACATTAGTATGTGATACCTCCTTTAAAAACTGTTCCATCGTATAAAATTATGCATGACATGTATTGAACAAAAGATACTGTGAAAAAGTATGTAACATTATTTTGAGGCTTTCACGATTAAAACTTAATTTAAAAAATTTACAATTTCAATGGTGCTTATATAATCGTTGTATGTTACATTGAATGTTAATAACTTAGTTATTAAGAAAAACAATTATGAGTTACCAAGTATGTATTTAATTTTGTCAGGATACATTGTTTTTATAATAAAAATAAAATAAGTAGACATTTAGCATTGATGATAGTAAACATTTTTTATACTAATTAATTAATGTTCTGAAGTATATTAAATTTACACGTATAGTGCACTAAACTAATATGAATTAATATTTGATTATTAACTATAAAAATTGCAAGTTTACATTTAAGTTTTTTTTAAATCAATATTTGTTATATTTTCGGATAGTGCGATTTTATAACAATCAAGTGTCAATTAACATTTATATTTTGTTATACTTGTAAATATTCTCTAGAATTTATTTACTTCAACGTTAGTATATATAATATATTAATATTATTTATGAATTATGATCTTTGTTTGAGAAATGTTTACCTCGTTTTTACTTGGAATTTATGTCACCGGACTAATACTTTGGAGGTGTATTTTAAATTACTAGGGTAAAAGTTGAACCAAATGATATTTGTTTCCTTTAACCCTTTGAATTTATGTGTGTACGAATGAAAATAAACTTTCTTTTATTGCGTAATCGTTAACTATACAACTATTAATTAGAACGTTTTATTAAAAAATAGAAGAATTATATTTTATATAATACCTACCTATGGACCGTGTTTTATAGTCGGTAATCAAACAAAATTAATTATTTAGGCAATATGAATGTCGTCTTTGTGGGTGCACACGTATACGAGATCGTGGAATTCCACAAAATAAATTACGAAAGATATCTAAAAAATTTTATACCCGCGTCTGTTTGTTTTATTATTATTATTATTTTTTATTTGTTTATGCAGTCGGCGAGTATAAAATAACACTATAGTTACGTGGAACACCGTTAATGGGCACGTTTATACCCATCAAGAGTCTGTATATATGGGTTTGTACTTTATACATTAAGTTTTCGTGACTCAGAATATTTTTTAAAAACAAAAAAATCATCTTTTTTATCGACAACAATTTAACTCCCAATGTTATTAGGCACATCACTTCCATTTTAGGTATTCTTTATGACGAAAGTTTCCAAAAAATCCAATCCAGTGAATATTGTCATTGTTATGAAACGATTTGTGTCTCAGTGAGCACCAATAATTTTATTGTTAAGCACTCAAGTGCTCGTTATCTGATTTCAAATGATCAATGACAATGATCATATTATAATTATCAAATTATTTCAACCCTAGTGACCGATTTCGGCTACGAGATTGGTCAGGTAGCGAATTGCGGCTACAGTGGTCAAATCGCCGTGTGAATTAATTATATTATCATAAACGAAACGGACAGTATTTCTTTTGTCAAACAGTCCCATTCATGATCGATGTGCAGTCGTTACTGGGTCTGTATTTTGGAGCAACCCGTAATACGTTTCCATCTTTACCCGAAAATCCATCGTCAACGGGGGTCGCGTTAGCGCCAGCTTTGTTGTTGAAGATTAGTCAAAATGTCAAAACGGTTCCAGAAATCGATATCTCTCGCACCGTGTGTCCGTTGTCCGATTAAAGGTTTATCTAGTAGCAGTAGCTCGCCGACTGTTGTTTTCGACTTCTTAATAATATTAATAATGATCATCCCGCACTAGCGCAGTGGGTCATCGCGTCATTAGAGCGATTTATTAACTTTTTGAAAAATGGTCAACTTTTAACTAAAACATAATTCCAAGATATTTTGTCTCCTAAGTTTGTCGATAATCGGTTACTCGGCAGGAGGCAAAAACGGAGATTATTGATTATTTATGAATAAAAAAAAAAGAATATTTTATTATGTATAAATAAATGAAAAGAATCGCTGAAAATCGTTTCCGGAATAGTCGACGACGACGACGACGACGGCTACCATCACCACCACTTCTACCATTACCACCTCCACAACCATCTCAGGTGCCGCCGTCACTACCGTCTGTATAAAGTGGTCGTCGCGGACGCGTGAGCGACGTTGGCGACCCGAGCAACACCGGAACGGTTCTCCCCACTCGCTAGTGCAACAGACGGCAACGTCGCAGCCGGCTGTGTCGGCGGGGCCTGTTTGCGCAATGACATCGCCGGTGCGCGCGATATATCATTTCACATTTCGGTATTATTGGCCTCCTTTTCAGGGGCGTCTTTACTCTTTCGTCTGCCTTAACCACCCGCGTGCATGCGCTGCTCATCCTGATCTCGATCCAATGATGTTTGAACTAATGTATCGCCGCGGGGGGGCACATATTTCTATGTATCACGATATTGTAATCGTATGTTTACTCAAAATATACGTTCGGGAGCGACAAAGAGCGAGTGAGACGTCAGTGGACGCAAAGACTCTGGAGACGTCGAGGAATTCGTAGGGATAAACATTTGTAATCTGTTCGTCCTCACGGTCACGCCGACCCTTTTGTCGGCATTTGTGGGGCTTGTGCGCTACGATGTTTCACAGTGCACCATAAACGCGTCTGCCTGCTGGCTGGCACCTGGCTACCTGTCTGTGCCTCTACAATCGATTGTTTTCATTGCCATTATTAACTGTCACGTAGACAATTTTTTCGTCATGAATTATCGTATTGATATTTCGTATTCATATTATTATTGTCGTACTCAACTTGTAGTCCATACGATTTTTTCTCAGAACTTGTCGATACGCGCTTAAATAAACTCAATTAACATTATGAATTATCATCGTTATTATGTTGTCGGGTTTTTTCGGTGTACGATGACGACAACGCAGTCCATCGTTGCGCTATTTTTTTCCAGATATTTCCCGCCTGCCTTATGCAAACAGTGCTTAAGTTGTTTGGTTATCTTATCGGCAGTCAACAATGTTTATATTATTAATATTATTATGACGACGGTCGTTTGCCGGCGCCACCGTTACACGTGTACAAAATTTTCTTCTGTAACGGGATTTCGTGTTTTAGACGTTTTAGTCTTTCAAAACTCGTCTCTACTTCATATCAATTTCTATCTCGCATACTTACATATTACCGTAAATCAGTGAAAAACCATTTGAATTAATTTATTCTGTTTCATATGTTTTTTTTCTTTTTGGTAGGTCATTAGTTTTATATTATTTTTTTTAGTTTGTCGTGTTGACTCCGACTTAAAATCTTGATATTGTATAATTTTTTCTCGATTATAATTCTATAATATATTAAAACCGTAAAACATATTTGACGTCAATTATTGTTAACGACGGTTATATGTGAAAATATGAAATAAACCTTTTAAATTATGTCGACATTTTTAAAATACCACTAACGAGTTCATTTATGGGTTTTGAATGTTTCCAGATGAATATATATTTTCTATATACATAATAATATGTTGTTAGCAGTTTAATCTACCTATACGTTTTTTTTTTTTTTTAATATCGCGTGCATGGCTTAAGCATCTCGAATCCCTGAAGTATTTTTGTTAAATTTTTCTAGCTTTATCCTACTAATTTAATTAGAACTGTTTAAAGACAAAACTTAACGTACTGCATATTTATATAGTTTTCGTTATTGTACCATAAGATAGTAATTAAAACTATAAATATATATAGTATATACATTATATATTTCTACATTACATGTATTTATTCACTATCGCAAATATAACAATAATTAGAAATTTTAAATTTTTTAAAATGTAAGACATAATTTTAACTTAAAACGCACTGGTATGGTACAGTTTGTTAAAAATACAAAATATAACGTAATATACATTCGTAATCAAAATCTGTAAATAATCACTAGTAGTTAATTAATATTCCATTAAAAATGATAGGTATACCTACTAAGTTTATTACTTCATAATAGTAATATTATAATTTAATCAAAAAATAAAAAAAAATAACAATTTTATTAATATTATTTTACAATACTCATAAAATATTCTACTGAATTTATTTTGTGCATTAATTAGTAAGTGCCAAATGAATTTCACCAGATAATTACATGTGTGCTAAATTACATATTTATGAATCATGAATTCATGAACAAGGTTATGATATCTATTGGTCTGAAATATAATATCTTCGCTTTATTTATATTTTCAAATTATATAAGAATTTTTTATTTAAACAATATTTAAATAATTTTTAAAAATATAAAATCTCTTTTTTTTTCTTATTTACTAATTATAATTTTTTTTGATTATGCGTACAATAACAATTGTTCCACGTTATAATGTACCTAGAAGAAAAAAATTCCTGAACATTTTAGTGTATTATTTTAGAATATTGTACCAACATTTGTAATTTATTAACTTGATAAGCTAAGTATTGACAATTATTTCGAAAGATTAAACTGTGTTTTGACTATAAAAATTTACTGATTTAATACAAAATACCTAAATATTTATAAACTTAGCCAATATCTGAATAAATTATAATTTTGACATATCATTATGATAAAAAGTGTTAATAATTAATATTAACTATAAAATAGCTAATTTGTTTTGCAAAAATTAATTTTTTTAAGTTAATAACGAAAGAGCTTATTTGAAACTATGAAATTTTTTTTATATCTAATATAAAAATATACTTGTTTTGTATAGTGTTTTTTATTAGGTTTAGATAGTAGGTTAAACCGATTACTACGTATATTAACGTATTATTTTTGAAGAAAAAAAATGTTTATGAGTATATTGGATGTTGATTATATATTTTTATTAACACAATTTATAACTTATACATTTAATCATTTAGAAATAGTTTAACTTCAGTTTTTAACGACAAACATTTGGTATTAGTTATCACTAAAGTGATCATCATTCTTTAATGTATTTTAAATGAAATAATAAATTTATCATTATAATTATTAATCATCTAGAATAATGCTTAATATATAATTCTGTGATCTGACCATCATACTTTTTGTGTTTTGTGCTTATTTGTGTATATTCGCGTGCGTGTGTGTATAAATTCGTGACGTTAACATTTGCAATATAATTTGACTTTCTGAACACGACGTGGGACGGGAAGGGAGCTAAAAGTATTCGAGCATTGAGTAATTTTCTATTTGTCGTTTGAATTTTAAATGTAAAGACTATATAGAGTGACTTATTATTCCTCTGTACACATGTTTTCTCGGGCATTTCAAACTTTTAAGATTAGTAAAATAAATAAAATATAATAGCATGTATTATTCATATTGGAAGTGTAGCACGTTCAAAGTTTTAACAAAGTGAAAATTTTAATATGAAATACCCTCAACGAGTATTTCGTTAGTTTTCTTCGACACTAACATTTTAATATCGGAAGAAAATCTGCTTACAATTAAACATAACTTCAATAGCTCAATAATTATTTAATGATTAGTTACATTATATAGAACATACTTATTATACCTATTGCTTTTATGAGTATAAACATGTTTATACTTCATCATTCATTTATATTATATACATCATACATGTGTGTCGTGCGTTTTTATTATATTTACATTTTACATATTATATACTTGTTAAGTCAAGTAATAAAATTTTTATTGGTTTTTGATAATCAATTTATAATTTAACTATGTCCTGGATATTATATTAAAACTTATATTTAATAATAACGAATGGATTATTTTTTTCTAAGCATAAGTACTTAATCGATGAACGTTTCTCGACAATTTTTTTTTACGTAATTTTGATTAGTTAATAACAATAATAACTTTTGCCGGCGTTAATATTTTTACAGTATACAGATCATGTTTTTCATAAATAGTTTTTGGAAATACTCCAAATTCTCAATCTACTAAATATTTTGTATTAGTTCTGGATTTTTAAAAAGCATTTTTTTTTTATTCTTTTGAATTTTTACTATCATTTTGAACTATGTTTGTTGAGAGTTTGAGAATTTTTTACTTGTGTATATTTATAGAATGTATGTGTACAAGGTATATGATATATACCTTTACTATAAACTATATGTATATATTTTTCTTTACCATTCAGCATAAATTATACTATGAGCAACAATTTTTTGCTAGCGTAATCAAAAATACATTCTTGTCACATATGTTTAAGACATGATATGTATAAACTTATCAAATTTCTGAAATCCGATTATACTTAGTTTTCATTTTAATAATGATCGCTGTCTGAGTTATTCAAGGTGGACGACGTTTATCGTCTACGGTTCGTAAGTAACACTATATGAATAAAGTATCTACGTTTACAAATTGGAAAGCTTTGATCAATAAACAAATGACATTTTTCTTTTTCTTCATGGAAATTAAGTTCTTACAGAGCTGTCATTATTGTAATACTTGTTTGCAATAAAATAGTACAACACCAATTTTTTCTCTAAAGAAATGTTATTTTATCGTTAAGTTATAAAAACAAGTTAGTAGTTAATAGTTATTCATAATACTGTAGTAGTTGCATCGCTGTAATGTAGGTGATTAAATAAACGAAAAAAAAAACCGTGTTAATCGTAAACAACAGTGAAAACATTTTGAAATCTTGTCCTTGCGTTGTTTTTTTTTTTTTTTTGTATAAAATAATTTAATGCATTCCAATAAACAAAGAATTGATTTTAATTATCATTAGATGTATATATACCTTTTTTATTCGTTTTATTGAAATACACTTATAACCATGAAACTAATAAACTACGCCAAGAAAATCGTATGATGGTGAAATATCGGCGCAGTGACGGAGAGATTATATTATTATTTATTATCAGTGTCGTTTTCGTGGCGATAAGAAGGAATTCCATCATAAAGGTCATAAGTTAATTATTAATCCTATCGTTTCCGCCAATTGAAATTGTACGTTTAAGTAACTCGAGGTTAATCTATTGTTTTTCATACCAAAAAAAATTGACAATTAGTCAAACTAGGCAAGTATGGGAAAAATAAAAACTGCCCAAACAAAAATTAATAGTTACTTCTTTTTTAAATTGACATAGACATTGTGCTACTGCAGTATATATATTTGATAATACAATTATGTTTTATTATATTGATATGAAGCAACATTTTTTTCAAATTAATTCAAAAGAAAACAGAGTGGTTTATAGAAAGTACTTTATAATTAATAAATTTGGAAATATTTACGTTATAAAATAAGTTAATTTTTAATATTCACGCAATTAGAAATAATATAATCATTTTTGTAACTGAATGATTCAATATTTAAAGAAAATAAATTATAAAAATTGACTTGTATTTTTTATTATACCCGTAATATATCTGTAGGCATTTTTTTATATACATATCATATGCGTGTGTGTGTACAGTGTGAATAACACAAGTATATTTTATACATATTGGGTCAGATCCATTTAATCCCGATTGAACCCATTGGCGACGGTGCCTTCGTCACAGCAGGTAAATAGCTTAAAAGAAAACATTTTGTTTTTAAACTTCAGCGAGTGGTTCACCTAAAAATAAAAATAAAATACAATATAACCGAAACAGAGCACGTTGTGACGCTTCTAAGTTTTCTGTGCATATAAACGTATTTTATAATGTGTAGGATAATTTATTGTATTTTTTTTCTCAAATCTTTAATAATAATAGGTATTATATCGTAATAACGATGAATGATATTTACGTATATTTTTTTAAATGCCGTTTTTGTAATATGTCAATGGGAAGAAAATAAAATCGATTACAATCATTGTAATATCTATATTATTATTATTTACAATGTACAGACTATAACGCGGGGAGTGTATTTTTCTCCGACTTCCTACTTTTCGTATGTTTAATTGTGTTTATCATAAGATTTTTACAGATTTGGAAGAATCGCGTTTATTTTTCAATCCAAATAACATTTAAAATAAATATTTGTATCACTATCGTTTAGAGTTTCTGACTGAATTCATCATAGTATTATTTGTATTCGTGTACAGATTCGAATACGGTAAATTCTCTTGTATAATTTATTAAAATGACAATTTTATGAAAAGGCTACAAAAAGAGTCCGAGAAACAATATAACTGGCGTTTTTATTAGCCTTTTTTTTTATAGCTTTTGAAGAATAGTATACGTTCGGTATACAAAAGTATGTTCTGTGGGTCACACCAGAGATTTGGAATTGATTCAAAATCGTTGCTATGTTTATTTCTCGTGTCATTCCATATGGCACATCGGCGTAGGTACGAAAATGCACGCGTGTTATACATAGACACCGAATGTTATTTTTAATTTACACTTTCGCGTTAATACCCGTCGCATTATTCGCGCAAATAGCACAGAAATATTTTATAAAGCGCTTTAATCACGTCATCGTCGTCGCAACCGAATTCGTTTCCCTCGAGACAATTCTGTGACCGCCGTAATGCCGAGTGGTTCTATAAGTAAAACTTTGTAACAACGGCTGAACTAAGAAAAAAAATAACACGATCATATCGCACTATTTTGTCTCTTCAAGTAATCCGGAGTACTCCTGGACGAAGGTTTAAATATTGTATTTTAAGTGGTATTCGGTTGGGTTGTACACATTATGGAAATCAGCAGATTATTGACGACGACACGTACGCGTTCCGTTTTCGCGTAAAAAATTAGTAGTATAGCCCCAAACCGGTAAGGATTAAAGTCTATCCGTACGCGTGCTAGACGGGCGTAATACACGAGAAACAAGCCACTGTAGAGCGATGCGTCGTCGTGTGTTTATACTTTGTTGCTTCGACGGCCGAAAACGAAAAAATCGTCGTCGGCTCGTCGTCGACGACGAATACTACGACTACGACGCCGCCACAATAGAGGTCAACGACCATTGCCAGCGGAGCTCTTTTTCCCCCTCGTCGTGCACACTCCTCGCACCACCGACCGACCGACTCGCGAGCGTATGTGTGTGTGTGTGTACTAACAGTATGGCATAATATCTGTTTTCTTCCCTTTACACCGCGTCGGTACAACATCGTTCGTTCTCCAGAGACCACGACGAATAATAATAAGAATATAGCACCGTCTTTGGGATAATATTTTCTTTTTTTGTCCGTTTTGTTTACGGTTGCAGAGCGTGGGGGACTGCACTGCGCGTTTGGCGAACTGACGCCTATCATGCCCGTTTTATCTTTTCTCGTTATTGTCACAATTATTACCATTTGCCCATAGGCGCATATATATCTATACACGACGACGTAAACGATAATATTGTCGTCATAACTGTCGCACCTGCACTCGCTGCAAGTCCGTGGTCCGCCGTCAGTACAGTGTTGATCAACAGTGTGAGTGGTCGCGCGAGTGTATTCGATTTTAACGACGGTTTCGCATAAAAAAACGTATTTTAAACTACCTGCCTCAATTAATTGTAAGTAATCTGTAAATATTCGCCTGCGCGCGCAGTAAATTATTATCGTATTACATACTTACCTATATTAATATTGAATCAATATTTCTTATATTTCATTTCGGTCCACGCGCGAAAGAAATTGAAAACGACGTGCTAATCCTTTCATACTATAATAACAGCTAAACCGTAATTTAATTTGAAACAATAATATATATATATATATATTACGGTGGTAAATTACACTATGTTAAAGTAAACCTTAGTAATATGACGTGCTTATTTGTTTGATCCAATAACGTCGTCGGTTGGTGGGGCCAGCTGGCCAGTGGCGGTATTTGGTCTATCGACGAGATAATAATTATTAAAGTCGTATAATCCAATTGTAATTCACCCGTTATACTGCCCGCCGGGTGACGGGAACGTTATAAAAATCCTTGTCGCGATATTTTTATTTGCCCTCCTATTTTAAATTTCAACCAACGAAAGTGCATGTATGGTTTGAGCTACGCCGTTGCGTTTTCATTGTACAGTAATTTGATTATGATTAATAATAATAATAATAATAATAATAATAATAATAATATTATCATATGATCATCAAAACGGTAATTTATCATTTTTACAATTTACTTAAGGTTGCAGGTAACCTTTTAGGTACGTGCCTCAATTCGTTTTACCGATTTTATGATTGGTAAAACATTATCCCGACGATCATCCGAAATGTTATCCGCTTTTGATGTTTTTTTTTTTTTAATAAGTTATGATAACATTTTGGTATACTAATGAATCTGAGCATTATCACCATACGAAAATCGAGTACGCACTGAACGCTTCTGGTGCTTGTCTAACTCAGAATTATAATATATCGGTGGTAAGGTAATGATCCGAGAGGCGGAAGCCGAACGTGGTCAAGTAAACCTCTAATAATGAAAATCATTGTTTAACATTTTCTACGGAAAGTGAATGGCGTGTAATCGCGCGTTTTTCGTTTGAACACATTTTATCCCACGGATTGTAAGTCCGTAAAAATAAAATCCTTACACTTTCGATAATAATAAGAGTAAAATTTCTTTTTACGACTTTAATAATAATTATTATTATTACTATTCTTGGCCGAGTAAACGGTTTCGTATTCCATGGGGAGGTTAGAGATATCGAGATTCGAGATCCGGGTTCAGTGTATGATGGAAAATGTTATAAAGGGTATTCGCCGCTGTCGTCATCCACCACGACGATATCTACGACGACGATATTTTAGGGTGAACAAAAATTGTTGGCTACGTACGCAGTATACATGGTTATTATTATACAGCGGTATTAATTCCCCTGTTGATTTGAAAAAAAAAACAAACTCTCGGTACTGGACACGACCTCCGATGTGGGATACACTCACACACACCACTATTGATTTTCTGTGTCTTCGGGGTTCGTGTTCTCTCTCGGCGCGTGTATGTATATAGTTCTTTATGGCTTCATGTACACATATACACACACATATTTCGCTTAGCCATACACGCCGTTCTATAAAAGTCCAATTCTCGTCATTAATTATTACCCACACAAGCGCCACGCGCGGGTAGTATTCACGTCGACCGCTTCCTCCTCCGTCGTCGGAGCAGCCACCATCACCGCTGGTATATAACAGACACTTTCGTCCGCTACCCGTCACACTACACCTATTCACCACTTCTACAACACTCGGGTCGGTTTTGTACATACTGTGCATATTAAAAGCACAATCGATATTGAGTATGGTGTGGTGTGTACGTGTGTACTAGCTATCAGGTATGTAATGTACATGGGTGTAAACGACGTCGGCGGTAGTAATGGTATCGGTGGTCGTCTAAAAAAATATGACCCTGCTGTAGTATATAAAATGCGTCATTATATGTATATTTAACATGGCTGACTCCGCGTAAAAGCTTCGCGCGTTATTTATTTATTACGTCGTATTGCATCGGCGACAGATGTGGAAAAAGAGAGAAGGTGCTGGTGTATATTGACGACATCCGACGTAGTGGTGCTGCTTCGATGGATGACTGTCGATATTCTATAGTGGTTTAGCCGTTTGGCGAACTGCATCTGAGAAAATTTTACTTTTAACCGAGTCACTCCGCGAATATAAACCGATTTTTGCTTGAATTAAATCAACTTTATTGTATTGCGCCATTAGTCGTTTTCATTAACGATCGCGTATTATGTTCTGTAAACGCGTGTCTGCAGTATTGGCGCACGCGCAATTAAATGTCTTAGAAGATGCTGCTGATTTTGACCTCGTAATTTGACAGCAGTTTTCCAGTTTTTCGTTTAAAACAATGAAATATTAGTGTAAAACAGCGGTCATCGTGTATAAATATTATGTATATGCGTTCGTTTTAAGCCTTCTTAATGCCATAACTACATGCTTATAGACACTAACCAATTGACTGCTAAAACTATGTACAGTTGTTTTTATTTTCGTTACTTAATATTCAATAATAATAATCTCTCCCTAGAACTTAAAAAGTGTAGACAGTATAGCTGTAGGTGTTATTTTTTTTGTTTACGATCAATGTTTCTATATATGTTTAGTATTTTATTTTATATATATTGACATTTTTAATGAACATGTTCAAACTAGAGATAAAACCTATTGTATTTATGTGTGGGGATTTCAGCGCTGCAGTCCATGCAGGTTTAGGTATAAATCATAGACCTTATATATACTACTAGAATAGCCTTGCAGCCTATGGTAGTAACCGGTCAGACATACTGCAGTGGTGTACCGTGTACAGTATGACATCGGTGTTGATATGTCTAGTGTCTAGTACAATGTATAAGTATAATAATATATATAATATATAATATTATATGATGAAGTTACAAGTTACAAAAAAAGCGCTCTCTATCTATGACCGTTCTATTTGTAGAAAAGGCTAGTCTAGTAGTAAAAGGTCTACGATATAAACGAACATAATAATATATAACGTTATTGTTCTATTCACCTCATAATTGACACATGAATACGGTATATATGCGCGTAATTTCGTTGATTGTATAGTGTATACGAGTATGTGTTTGCAAAATTATTTTATATTCTATCGGTAATTATCTCACGCCGTAATTTTTCGACGAACTGTGTTCGAGATTTGACCCTCCTATATATTGGCATCCGGCGGGTATATACAGACATATATATATATGCACGTACGAGGATATAGGTATGCCACCTGGAAATCTGTACATGGCATATGTGTCAGGTGTACACTTTGTAGTGCGCCAACAGCTGCCGATTTGAGAAAGGTTCCACCACTACTACACCTAGTCGACGGCGGCAGCGACCGTGGTCTGGACGTCTGGTGAGTTTTGGTGTTGTGGCTGCGGCTGCTGCTATAACAGTCAGGGTTAATCAGTGGATATGAAAAAAACCTTCTCTTGTGTTCTCAAGGCCTCTCATTGGGTACAGTTAGTCCGCGGGGGCGCATTTTTCGTTACACTACTTATGGGATTCATCATAATCATTCGCGTACAATACAAACATTACTTGTCTTTCGTACCAGATGTTTACTACCTTTATATATACACATAAATATAATGTGTGGTCTCTGTTGTTTAGCTATTACCCTATTAGTATAGTTATACAGTTAGGTATTTTTTATTTATTCATTTGTGCATAGAATAATATCTATCATGAGTTTTGGATAGAATATAATATATTATGCTCTACCTATCACACTATGGGATTGTAGTGCATTCGTTATTATATTGAGTGATGGACTACCGTTGTCCGTTAGCATATGCAAATCCTTTTGGCCATCTGCAGGAAAATCCCTTTATATTATGTAGTGTTATATATGTATTATATAGTCTGCCAGGTGTAGTATTGACAATATTTTTACCACAGTTTTTCACTATGTGCGTCCTTATATTATATATAATATAGAACGATAGTATTTCTAACCCTTTTTCCCTTTCGTTGTCTTGTCTAGATGATCATGAATCTACATGCGATATGCAAAGTACAGCTATATTTATACGTTTTTTTTGTTTGTTTTTACAGAATGGAACGGGAAAAACAACGTGAGAAAGAAAGACAATCCAGACAGCAACAAGTTTCCGAAAATAATGTCAAAGATAAGAAAGAACTGTTTGGCTCTCCAGTAAAGGTAATTTTCGTTTATTATTTATGTTTAACTATTGACTCAATAATTATGCATGTTTAATAATATATACATATAATATAGTCGGTCGTTTGATTTGGGTGTAGTATAGATTAGCTAGCCTTCCGGATATTTCAAAGAACCGTAAAAATTCATTTCTCCGTCGCTCGGAATAAATAGGCAATATATGTCTTGTATTTTCATTCCCACCGTCACTGTGTGGTTTTGAGTCGTTTTAATGTTGCAGCTGACGACATCGCTGTTTCCGCTGATATTAGAGGGGAAGGAGGGACCTTGTTTTGAGACCATGCATATACGAGTATATAATATAATAATGCTAACGCTGTACCTACAAGTATTAGTGATGGATGTTAACATACATTTTTTCAGTATTATCACTTTGATTTTTTGATTTTCCTAGTTATTTTACGTGAACATATAAATATTGGTTATAAAAGTAAAATTTAATCTTAAAACATTTTCAATGCTTTTTCCACCCATAGTACCTATAGTGAATTATACATAAAATGTAATGGAAATTAAGACATTGTTTTTATATTGTATTCACTACAAAAATATATTACAAGTGAATAATGTAAGAAATTTATATTTGACAATATTATCGTGGTGCGTTAGAGATAGCTTATCAACAAATTATTTAGAATATAATATAGGCGTCGTGCGTATACAATAGTAACAATAATAATGTAATATTTTATAAACGCAAACAGATTAACTTTACGGAACAGCAAAATCGAACTGTCTTGCAGAAAATTCTGTACCTTATACGAAGATATAGCGTTTATCATGTTTATCATTTATATAACTGTAATAGTTTTCACTATATTAAATATTTAATCCTGTAATAACTGTTTTTATCAAAGGTTCCGGAAAGATAGGTGCGCGGAAATAATCTTCCTAAATGTTCCATAAAAGTTAATTTTAAAAACATTAATAATAAATAATAATAGTTATATATTTATGTTTAGCTTAAAATTTCTTTTTTATAAGTTTCTCAAAAAACATTATCATATAAATACGAATGCGGTGGTAATATACAGTATATATTATACGTAATAAAAACGACTAAAGAAAATAATTGTTTTACTGGTGCAGACAAACAAAAATTTATATCACATTAAATATACGTGTTTATTTTTATGGAGTAAATGAGATATATAGTATTCATTTATTATTAAATATTTATAGAATTAATGACATATAACTATTTTATTTCGTTAACTATAATTTATAAGTATTAAAATTATTTCTGAAAGGTATTTTATAATCAAAAAATATACATAATACTGAAGTAGAATGAAGTATTATGCATCGTATATACATATAAGACACAAGTTAATAATATGTTTAACTTGGTTTCTGACCATCCCTGATTACGCAACTGTATACAATATACATTATATACCTATAATATGTATAAGAGGATGGGATATATTTTATTTAATGTATAGGTAGTCATTGCATATGCGTACGGTGGCCCTTGTACTTGTTTATCTATATTGCCGTCCGCGAGATTTCAGCCGGCCGTTGACCTACACCGGCGTACGATAGAAACAACGACCCCTTCCCCCTCCCCGTAAGGATAATATACATCTATTGATATATTTATGTATAATACATATTATTATGAAATACGATGGGTTGGATAGGGTTACACAAAAACGAGACAGCAATGTGCGATAAACGTATGTTATATATATATGTATGTATACATGCTGCTGCAGGGTTCAAAAGAATAAAATTCGTGTTGCTTTTAAGTTATAACACACACAACAACCGGTTGACTATGGCGAGAGAGGGTTTGGGGGTGGAGATAGGGTTGTGTTCGAATATTGTTTTATTTACCGTGGTAATGTCGAGGGTGGCATTAGATATTCATCAATGTATATATATTTTATTCTTTCTTTTGAGCGAAATTCTTATTTTGTGATTTTATTATTTTAAATAAAAATACGTGTGTTCAGACGGGCATTATACCCTTAGGTTTACTCTGGATAGTTTTATTTATCTCTACGCCACCGGTACGAATCTGGTTGTAATAGTAATTTAATATTATATTCGTTCGATAAACAGCTGACTCGCCGATTGTACGTTTTTATAATGAAATCCCCTTCGACGATCCTACTGGTAACCACTATTTATATACAATGTATATAATACATACCTGCCTGTATAGTCTTGCTCCTATTATTATTTGTACGTATAAAATAAAACATTGTCGCAGCCTGCGACGAGTAGATATAGTATTGTATAGTATCTACTCGTATAATATAAGTCGAATAGACCGTGCGCCAGATAAAATATATTCAGTGTCACGCGAAGTTCGCGATCTTTTCGATTTAAATAGGTAGGTACACACATTTATATTTGTTTTTTTCCGTCCTTGGTTATTTTTCTTTCTTTTTTTTTTATAAGCAATAATGTCTCGAGTTCCTCTCTGTCTCTTTTTTTTTCTTTTGGCCATATACGACTACGACGACGACATAGTAAAGTTATTTTGTCATACCGCACACGTTCCACTCGTTTACAAAGACAGTAAAGTCGATTCCCAATCACATCGACATATCGTATACATTATATTATAGTAAAATACTATGTATCTGCGATCTGCTCGCTCTCCAGGTGCTCTGCACCATATTACTACTGCTGTTGCCGTACCATATGTTTAAAGTTATACATAAACTTACCATTATACCCTGTAGCAATAATAAGTTATGAAATTAGATTCAGTTCATTCTGAACAAAAATTATAAGCATTGCGCGGAAAAAATGTAAACTAAGTTTGTGATAAATGTGAAATTTTTTTTTTGAATATATTTTTAAGAATTTGTATACAAATTTGATTTATTCAGAAGTTTTCTCAGCATTTTACGTTTTTAATTGATGTTTTACACTAATTACTTTTAAAGTATATATATTTTATGTAGTTAGATCGAGATAAAAATAATTTGTTATCAATGTTATCATCATGTAATAACAATAATATTTAAAATTCATTAGACCTTCTTATACCATGAACTATATGATGTAATTTACAAATGTAA
The DNA here is from genome assembly GCF_002803265.2 of Melanaphis sacchari. NCBI lineage: Eukaryota > Metazoa > Arthropoda > Insecta > Hemiptera > Aphididae > Melanaphis > Melanaphis sacchari. Next base: position 2,630,707 of record NW_020270420.1, read on the forward strand.
ATAAACAGAAGTTAGTATGTTAATGCCTTAATGGTCGACGATTGCTAATTCAAGTATTATATATTGCTTCTATAGTGTCTGCTATTAACTTGTATTTTATAGCCACATTTGTGTAGTTAAGTTAATTATTCTTTAAATTAATTGCTTTTAGTTGAATAATATTTCTATAATGAATATAATCTGTCTTCAACGTAATATCCTTCATTGGGCACACAGGCAACAGGAAAGTGTACGTATTATTATTATTTGTATAAAATTGTGTCGACCTAAATACATTACGCAACATTAATGATTATTATATTATACACAAACCACATTGTTCGAGACATAGCAACGAACTCTGTGCATTGAAATAACTTAATAGTAGGCGTTTGTTTTCTTTAAATCGTTATTACTATTATTATTATCAGTTATCACTACAACACTATTACTATTATTGCCACAATGATATTTTTAAATAATTAATATGAAGATCTTGCATCAACCTATTTAATATGTATATTCTACAATTTACAATTCTATGTACAGTATTACAGTATAAGGTATTTTTTAGTCAGTTATTAAAATATTTTTTGCGCGAAATTATGATAGAATTTTTCTCCAACGTGTGTTTGAGCGATAGTGGTAGTATTTCCCTTGACCTACTACTACACAATCATGGCGTATGTAAGATTTTTTTCTCCCTCGACTGTTATCTAATTATTATCCTCTGCTGCTGTATTTGTCGTCGGTGGGGCGTGGCACATAAATTACTTTGTCTAATGCCAATTCATTTATACGAAACAAAGTTAATAGAAATGTGTCACTGAGACAACGTCCCCTTAATGTTATTAAAACCAGAAACCGTTTCCAAACTATAGAGGTAATTTTAGAGATTTCTACTTTTAAGTACAACTACCGTTTGCCCGTCAGTGCATTTTGAGTGGATAAAAACCGTTTCCTCATTCGTTTCGCTCTCCGCCTTTTTATCAGTGAAGAGTTAGTTTCAGCATTGGTGTTTTTCATCAAACTAATATTACAATGTTAATCGGCTTAAAATAATAGAAAAAAAAATTAAAATAAACGAATATTCAGTGAATGTTTTTTTCGTTTATCAAGTCAGTTACTATTCACTAAACACTATGGTTTTAGTTATTTTAATAACGACGCCAGAAATTTACATTATTTTCGCAGTAGAAATGGCTATAGTAACGTAATTTCATGTTCTATTATGTGCTATTTCGATTTTTTGATTTTGCCATTAAGAAAAAAGAAGTTTTCGTTTTTTTTCGTTACTACTTGTAAGTAATGTTTATTATTCGATTGTGTATTTACTGACATTGAGAACCATTGTGTCATTGCAATTCACTTGTAGGTCATCGCTGCTTTTCAATCTGTTGTGTTTCATCTTCGAAATTTTTTCGTTTTGTTTATCATTATGTTGTCGTCTAAGATAGTGGTAGTAGTGGTTCACATTCCACGAGTCAAAGTGGGGCAATCCAACAAACACGATTATAATATTACTTTGTAATAGGTAATATAAATATAACGAAAAAACGATAAATCTATAGTCTGATTGAATCGTACTCCATTAAATACGTTGCATTGTTGTGCACAATTATTATTATACAACTGTATCCCAAAATAGAAATATTTTCGATATGTTTTCATATATTATATATTACGTTATGAAGTATGAAATTATACTATTTTCCGTTGTTTATCCGGTCTATCGCGAAGATAAATTTTAATTAAAGTTGTTTTAAAATGTTAATTTAATAACCTGTATGCAGTATGTATACAATCCGCGATCTCCGTTGTATGTGCACACAAATTATAGTGATTAATAATCACTGATTACATTATAGTATACTATCACGTGTAGCGTTTTGAAAACTATAATACATGCAATCATTAGCTATTGTTTCATATGTTTGTAATCCCTTTGTATGGGTTATATATATATATATATATATATATATATATTTCGCAGTGCTTTAAGATTTAAACAATCCGTTCAAATTTAATAAAATGTGTAAAAATTTGAAGATAGCTTGAAAATCGAATAATATATTTTATCAAGTATTGGTATACAATAGTGTAATATACTGCTTCGTAATCGTAAACTTCTAGAAACTGCGAAAAATATGCAGTACTTTTCATTCTCAGATCTTTTGCAAGTTTTGTTAGTAAACTATGTCTTTATTGGTAACTTTATAGTTTGACCTGCAGCTTTTCCTCTAAATATTAATTTTAAAGTATTTTGTGTCGAGGTATATTAAAGTTCCATATATTATATTAAGTATACAAATATGTATATGATATATTAAATATTAATATATATATTCCAAGTAGTTATTAATAATTAATTAATGAGAAATATTGATGACCTGTAGTTATGGTGCGAAATGTTCGCATCTTGCAAGATAGACGTCTAGATATTTTTAATAACAATAATTACGTATTTCATTCTGAGTAGTTATCGTGATTTATTCATAATAAATTATGTTTGGGAAACGTTTAAATAATATTATCTGTAAGTAATATTATTCGCATTATGTGCAAAGTGACACGTGATATCTCGCTTCAATATAATGTCGCAAAATGATTTTTATTCACCAATTTGTACTGATGGACCGGTATGCTGTGAGATTACGCTTGAACGTACTTTTTTATTCTTCTGATGCAACGTTAGACGAAATCCTTAACATTAATTTACTAAACAGATATCGCAAACAGGCATGATTAAAAAAAAAAGTCCCTTCCCACATTTTGATCGCGTGTCATAAAAATTATATTGTTAGCTTTTCACCCCTTATGTCAAATAAATCTTGAATTGTGTACACTATAATATAATATGAACGACCTGCTCTTGTCTTACGCATTTGCACACACAATCCCACTCGATTGCCTTATATCCGCAATGTTACAAAATTACAATTGCCTTTAATAATAATAATACGTTGTTGTTGTTGTTGTTGTTGTTGTTGTTGTTGTTGTTGTTGTATCATCGTCTACATTAACTATAAACGTGTACCTATATAAGTCTCATCTGCGAATGAAGCGCAACAAATTGACCGATAAGTCTACTATGACCTCTAAAGATAAGTATTGTTAAATGTGTTTATAGATATAAATTCGTTTTATTTTTAAGTGGTTATTTTTTCATTTCGCGTTTATAAAATTAAACGAGAAACATGTGACCTTGTCAGCGGGCTGCAACAACATTTAATGCGTAAATAATCAAAGGTCTTTCAACCCAAATAAAAATAAAATAAAAAAAAAAAAAACAATGGAAAATAAAAATGTTTTCATATTTTAGGTTGAGCGATTCTTTTTTTTTTTTTATCGTTTATTTAAATTATGTTTTTAGTGTTGTGCAAACTACACAGCGGAGTAGGTTTGTTTTCTTTAAATCCGAAATCGGGCGTTTCAAAATATGTAGGTAATTTAAAGTTTGTCCTTGTAAAGAAATTCTTCTAGTCTAGTTTGGTAATTTTATTATTTTGTTTTTTGCTTTTTTGGTAGTTTCACATTGTCATAATTGCATTCATATTTATATTTTTCATATTATTCATAATTGTATACCTATCTATTTTATAGTTCCTAGTGTTAAGTAACGAATTTAGTACTGAATCAATGTTTAAGTACTATATCCATGTGGACTTTTGATAACTTTTTTAAATAACGAATATTGTTTGTTTGTAGAACAATAATTTTTAGTAGGTAAATTACCAAAACTATTGTTCCGTATCTTTCGTGGTGCACCAGCATCAATCACTTTATTTATATTTTTTCTAATGTAGTACTCCAAGCTCCTTCAAACTCTCTTTTACCTCCGAGTCCTTGATGTGGTTCAGTAGTTCAGCCCCTAGATACGTGGTACCTTATTAATTTAAATTAAACTATAATATTTATCCTTTTTCTTACACTAATACTTATAACTTGACAAATAACGCCAGAGTTACTTATTATTCTTGCATCATTTGACATCCGTCGCCTGGCATTAATTTCGTTTTTTGAATATCCCACTAATTCCTTAATAATCAATTATCATCAATAATACTATTTTAGCTAAAATACACCCACTCGCATATACACCAATGAAACAACGTAACCAACCGTACATTATTTTTGGTTTTTCTTGCAACCAGAGAAAATTGCATAACGCTGTTGGTGTGTAACATTACAAAATAACACTGCAACAGCATAATACAAACTACATAGATAACACTAATAGTATACATTATACATATATGTATAGATTATTGCGAACAAAAAGTTATCACTTATCAAATATTATTACCAGGATTATTTTTCTTAATACTGCAACTATCATTTAAAAAATTATCGTTGTTCAATAAAATATTATACCAAACGCTGTGCGTAGTTAGTTAAATATTTACTTAACTTAAATTATTATTTTAATGTTACGTCAAAAATTTTGTTTATAATTGTCTTTTTCGATTACGCACAATTCTCTAATTAATTATTGGATAATATATGAATTATAATCAATATTTACATAAACAATAAATAATTCATTAGAGCAACTAAAATGAGAAAAAATAACGTTTATTAATCTATTTCCATTTTTCACAAACACAAAAGCAAAATTGTCTTATTTCTATAATATTACATTAATATTGTATAATATACATAAGTATTAATTATGAGAGAATTATATTCATAGTGTCAAATTGTTGAAGATGTTACAATAGTTATTACAATCTTGTAAAAAAAATTTGTTGGTGAATATAAAATAAATGAATAAATTATAATAGTAATATAAATATATACGGTCATTCGGTTCGCATGACGGTATTCATTAATTTGTTAAAGTGTTATAAAATTTGAGTACACAAAATAAAATAAAGATTACAAAATTCCCCTCCTTCCCCCTTATATAAACATATTAAATATTTAAATCTATCGTATGTGGTTTCAAAAACCGTTTGATATTTTTGAATTTTGATACTTGAATAATAATTATGATTTTTACAACTCTTTTTTCGTACCTAAAACTTTTTTTAGGCGTGACACATATATGTATGTAGAATGTGTAATAATATAACATGAACGTATTGTTATTCTTTACGGGGCCGGGGCACACACAATAGATAACCAATAATGAAAATCTGAAAAACGTTTCATTATAAATCCTCGTTTTGATAAAAGCAAACAATGCTGATTATAAATGTTTTTTCGGCTGAATATAATTTTGTGTGGTATGTTAACGTCACATTGTATTTGCGTTCGATATAAAACGTAGATATTAAATGGTAGGAAAGAGTTCTAATTCGCTTAGATGTGTTAAAAGAAACGCCATACGTTGAATTCTATTATAATAAAATAGATTATTACTATGGATGGTATACCTACTTAGTACCTATATGGCATATGCATCATATTTCATATTTTGTACGGATTTATTTAACATGAGCGTACTTGTGTCGTCGTCTTGGATATTAGATATACTATATACATAATTATTTTGCTCCGTATCGTAATTCGCGTTGACTTGGCACAATCTATAATTACGTTATTTGATTTTGCGTTTTTAACACTAAATTATTATTATTATTGTTGTCTGGCGGGATCTCAATACTCACTTTTAAATAGTTGTTATATGATTTTGAAAAGTTATCGATATTTACGATTCGATTCAAATTGACTGACTTCGCCTTTTATAATATCGTTTATTATATTGGCTTTTTTAATACGAACATAATATTATTATAATCGTTCTTAGCTATACAAAAACTAGGCGACTCCGCGTTCAATATAATGTTATGATAGTCGATACAAAAAAACGAAAAAGAGCTTTTCAAATGCTATCACCCATCAGATACATAACGGGCTTATCGTTATTACCATAATGGTCTCTCTTATTTTTTCCTTCACTAAGTTATTAAATGCCCGTGATCTATATATTATTATAATATATCCCAGTCGCCATCGTAGTAATGCATAACGATTTCGCATCAGAATTAATGCGCATTAATATTATATAATCAATATTCTCGACGTTTATTGTTAAAGTACATCTATATATTATTATGTGCACATCATGTATAAATTAAATCATAGATTTTGTGGACAATTACAGATAACGCGTTGTTATTATATTACTGTTGCGTCGTCTCTCAAGAAATAATGGACTAAAAAATTATTCACTAAAAAAAATAAATTTCCTTTACCTTGATCCTTGAATCACGTCATCCAACGCGTGGGTAGTGCATGTATTTATTATAAGCAACAAAGCACGCAATAATTGAATTTGTATTAACTTTTTATTTTTCGTTAAAAAAAAATATAGTAAATTTAACGTATGCATTGGATTAGTTTAGTATGATTGTTGAACTGTACCGTACGGATTATTTGTTCTGTAATCATAAAAATTATATCATTGTTTATTGAATGAATGAGTTCATTTTAAAATAATTAATTTGTTATAATTCGATTGATTTTTTGATGTGGTTTTTTTTTGTACAAACTTGTTAACATTTTTTTCGATTTAAGAATATTTGAATAATCAATTTTTATTTGGTGTATTTATTGGAAGTCACGTAATGTTAAAATTGTGTTTGTTAAAATTTATCTATATTTTTACGATTATTACAACAAATTATGTAATGAATACATAATACATACATATTATTGAACTAAAAAATTATAGGAATTGTATAGGAAATGATGTATTCATAATAAGTATTATATAATATACACATTAAACGTGTACATACGACTAATATTGTTTATTAAAGTATAATATTATTGAGAGAAATAACTTTTTATTAGTTTTGTATACCTACATGAGTATTATGATTCGTTTTCTTTAGATATTGTTGGTTATTTTTATATGTATTCACTATTCACTATACTATTTTACATTTATATTTAATAGTTTTATCGTTTCTTTTCAATATTGATTTTTATAATGATTATCAACGTGTTTAAGTATTAAATTTTAGAAATTTTTTTAAGTTTAAGTTTAACAGTATTATTTTTAGTGTAATTTGTTTAATTATGAAACGAACATTGCATGCAATAGATATTCGCAAGAAATAATTAGGTACATCATTATATTCATTAATCATAAAATTATTATTGTGCCATGGGTATTGCATTTGTAATGTAAAAAATTAAAAGTTTTAAGCTATATTATTACAAAAGTAGACTTGCATTAATTAACTAAATGAAATTTAAAATTAAATACTAGTCAGTTGTTTATTTATTTTTTAGTTCGTAGTAATTTATTTTATGATAACTTAATTCATAAAACAAATATTGCTTAATAAATATATTTAATCGAAAATGTAGTATATTTTACAATAATGTTTATTGCTAAACATTTTTAATATATTATATATTAACTGTGAATCCTGTATTGGTTGTATTATACTAAATTTAATTATTTATTGATATTTTAAAAATTTCAGTTTAATATTACCTACAGTTTTATAATTAATAATATAAGTACTACATATTGTTACATTTATACTTTCAATAAATAATTCATCAGTTTTAAAATTCTAAGTATTGTAGTAAGTAATGACAGTTAAAAATATAATTTCATTATTAACTTTGAACGTTTTTACTAACATAATATCAAACAGAGCACATTATACTATATTGGACATTGGTTGTTTTATAATAATTAGGTAATTGTCGAAATCAATTAAATTCCTAATCTTGTCTAAATTCTAATTCTCATTTAAGAATGTTTACAATAACATTACATTTTGTAAATTTAATTTATATACGTAACAATGTATTAATATTTTTAATTTTAACGCTATTGTATATTTATTATTTATACCTATGGAATTAAAAAATAGTAACATTGTAAGAATACGAGTATATACGTTAACATTCGTTTAACTTTGATTAGATTTGTCGCATTTACCATTCCTGATATAATTGAACAGTAATCATAAGAACAGTTAACTCATTTGTAATTATTATAAAGCTATTTTAAGATAATTATTAATTTATATAACACTATAGGTGTTGTTATTTTCAAAATCATACTCATAAAACAATTAAAAATTAAATATGTTTAGTTTCTAAAGTTAAATTTTTGAGTAGGAAAATAAAGGAATAATTGTTTAAACGAATTTGAAAATAGTAATACTAAAAAAATATTAAGGTTATACAGCCATTGGTTATTATAAAAATTAAAGTAAAATATAAAATCAAGAACACAATGTGTTATGTCATAACAATTTAAATAGTTAACAGTAAAATATTAGGTCATATGTATTATAGAGTATAGGACATAGGTTAACCTTAATCTATTCATTATTATAATAACTGTTTGGTAAAAGTATTAAAATCTTTGTTTATGCATTAGACTTAGGTTTTATTAACATACGGGAATAAAGAAATATCGTTGCTATTTATAATATCCATTTAATATATTGAAAATAAAATAAAGGCGAATCAATATCAAAAACGAATACATAATAATTAAAATAATAGCTACTTCGTTGGCGGAAATTCGTGAAAAACGAAACCGGCCGTTTACAATAATTATCGGTAGTAGACTAGTAGACCTTTTTATAATAATATTATTATATAATGTATATTATTTTTATTAATTTGCACTCTCGCTGCCGTCAACCACCCTACTTCCCAGTTCCCGTACATATTTACACCAAGTGTCATCGTCGTCCCCATACATCGTAACGTATTATTATTATTATTTTTATTATTACAGGTAATCCACGAGACGACGTTCTCTCCGATATTGTTCTCCCACCAATACTAGCTTTGCGGTACATGTACCATGTACTGTACCTACTTGGCCATATTATTTATGTATATATTATATATTGTAAAATAACAACTCGTGACGTAAGAGAGAGGTATAAAAAAAAAGCGATTGTAGTTGCGCCCCTCTTGTTACGTCTTGGGGCTCAGGGTTTACGAAGCGGTGCATTAGGGGGGGATAGAGGTGATCGGGCTGTATAATATAACTATATCGTGTAAAAGGCACAGTAAATTTAGTAGTGGTGGTGGTGGTGGTAATGTTATAATAACGTTCCCACCGCCACCTCGTCCTCCTACCACGTTCTAATTCTTTCATTACTACCGCGTGTTCCAGGTGGACGACGCAAACGATGACGAACAGAGCCAGCTGATCCAGAGTCAGTTGGGTTCGTTCGACGACGCCAAACCGTACTTGGACCTGGTGTTTAGCTGTGGTATCACCGGCATGCCGCCAAGTCCCGCCCCCCCGCCACCGCCTTCATCATCACTGTCCGTCGCCGGAATGATGCAGCACCACCACTCGTCGACATCATCGTATCCCTCCTCGTCGTCTGCAGCCGTCTCCACAGCATCGGTCAAGTCACATCATCACGCCGCCGCCGCCGCCGTGATCGGCCAACAACAGTCATCATCCAGGAGATCCGTATCGCCCGCGTCCGGTGGTGGATCTGTGGTACCCGCTGTAGCGGCGTCCTTCAAGAAACCGACTGTCACGTCACACGCCATGGCCAGGTCATCGTCGTCGTCTGGGGGCGGCAACGGAGGCTCCTCTTCCTCGGCGCACTTTCAGTCGCCTGCCAATCCACCTAGGTACGTACTGCGATCGTAGTACAATTATTTTACAAAGTTTTATTCAATACATCTTAAAATGCTTGAATTTAAAAAAAAAAAGTAATAAAAAGTTGATGCGGAAGTACAAAACAAATTTTCATACTAGGAGGTTTAAATTTCCTATCGATCAGGATATATCTATAGAAGGAGTACGCTAAAATATTATTTTAAAAGAAGGGGTACTACGTCCCCATACAGTGCAAGCGTTAATTTATAATGTTATGTGTAATAGGTGTCACGGCCACCGTAACCGTGACGCGTGAATACAGTTCTTTAACTTTTTCATCTGTTTGGGATTTTTGATTAATTAATTGAAAAGCAAAAAATACTACCGTCGAAATGAATTACGCATTCCGACTAATAGTGTATTCAATCCCACACGAGCTTACGCACTGGTTGGGTTAATTCCGATTTTTAATTAAACTTTTGTATCCCCGGAATTAATTGCACGCATACGCGAAATATTAGTATAATATTATTAAATCTTCTCTTATTTTGTTTGTTCCGTTTTAACATTTTCACTGTTTCTTACTACTTACTTGCTTATTATCACCGTAACGGTGCGTTTCTAACGTTTCTCAGTATCGAACACAGTTATGATTTTTGAGCGGTACTCGACGTCGTTCCGTTTTGGTGATATGTGGTGGGGGTTGGTATGGTAGTGGTATTTCAACTATATCTCTCGCCGAAAAGGCTCTATTTGACAATTTCGTAGAACCCACGTTTCTCCTTCTCCAGTTGTAATGAAAGTTTTTTGGCAGTCTAATAGTTCACAATAATGTTAGGTACCGACGTTGTTATACTAATAGGTTACCGTTATCATTTTAAATCAGATTTATTTTAATTAGCTTATTTATTCGAAAACATATTACGCTGGTGGCGTGTGAATTGTGCTAGGTCTTCTAAGCTTTATTTGTATTTTATTTTTTCGTTATCGTGTATGAATGTGTTGTAGAATAAATTGTGTTTCAAGTGTAACGAATATGTACATGTTTTGGGTAGTAAGAATTCATAATTTAATTTAATTAATTTAATAATTAACTTGTTTTGCTCCTTTCTTTTTTTCGTAAAACATATTATGGCTTACGTCTACACATTATCAAAAAAATGGTTATATGTTTAAATTATTAAAAAAAACAAGGCTCTGCATCCGATATGGTTATTTTGTATAATATTCAAATTATTATTATTTTGGTACATTACATATGTTTACTATCGTATGTTTGTTATATACAACTCGTTTCGTTTTTAAAGTTTCAATTTTTTTAACAAATTATTGAAATTCCATCAAGCATTTTGTAATTAACTTCTAATTATAAGGATAATTTGCCTATTATTTAAGTAGGTTTAGGTATAAAATTAATCTGTCTGATGAGATTTTTTGTTATTTTAAAATGGTGGCAGATAATTGATCAAATTATAATTATTAACTTTAAATTGAGTGATATGTTTGAAGTATGTGTAATCAATGCTTTTTAAAAATGGATATTATGATTGTTAACCTAGTTTTGCAAATTTTAATCTTAGACAGATAGTTTAATATACTTTATGATAAACGATTTTACAATTAGATTATTTAACTATATCCGCACACTTGTTCTTAACATTAATTATGATTAATATTTAAATACAAATACAATAGACAATAATGGAGTTGGAAAATACTTATCATTATTTTACCTATTTTTAAAATTTAAAATTTATTCGTTGAGGTTAAATCTAAACTTCTTGTGTGCTGTGTCGTAATAGATTTAATGTATTTTATAATTATCAATTCTCATTATTCAATAATAGTTTTATTGTTATTTTTGTATAAATTATAATTGTATTTTTCTTTTCATTATTATGCTAATATTACTATCTACCTATATTATAGTTAATGGTTAATGGCATTTTAATTTCATATGTTGTTTTTATTTTTTGTGTTCTGATAATTTTCAGTTCAAATTGCATTAAAATAGAAATCCTTATCTTAAGAAGGGGGCTGAACGATTTAAATTTGTTTAAAAGTTTAATTACATTTCTAAATTCTGAACACTAATCACCTTAAAATATTATAAATGTAGTACAAATCTAATAATGTATCACTCTATAGGTTACGAAACTTTGATTGGATTCAATTATATTTCAGGATACTAACTATCGTTTCCCTGAATTTAAAATCTATTTATGATTGCGGATTACTATAAATTCAGCATCGTCAAGTAGAGGAAGAAATAGGCAGGAAATCTCTCAAGCGGTTTACGAGACTTAATAGTTTGATATTATATAATATGTATAATACAAATATAAAAAGAGGACAAAAAATAACCCGAGAATTGCCAAGTAGAATAGGCGAGTAAATGTTTCAAACTAAAAGTAGTTTAAAGTACTGAGTACAAAACTATTGATAAATTCGAAAGGTGGATGATGTTGCTCTACTTTGTAGTAGTAATTTTATAACGAAATAATGTGTATATTCAATGCGGGATAAGGGAATAAAAGTGTCCAAATAATAATATAAAAAAGAGGAAATAGTATTTTTACCTAGTGAAAAAAAGTAAACAATCAATAAGCAGAAAAATGTTTCTCTTCCACTGCTGAAAAATAGGATAGAGCAATTTTCACGTCTGAATAAGATAAACGATAACGTGTTTTAAGCAGATACATCGATTGTTTTATAACGCCGTTCGTTTCGAACCCCTCTACCCCTCTAATGCTGTATGTGAGCGTTTGGTTATCAACGTTTTGCATTCACCGTATTAATATTATTATTGTTATTATCTCGCGTAGACTAAAATTAAATACCTACTTTAAATAACTTAAGTCAACCTAATAGACCGGTGGCCAAAAAATATGTATAAATTGTAGACATTAAATGAGAATAAGATATATATTATTATTTAATTTAAAGTACAATAGTTGTTTAATGTTAATAATATAAAGAGATATCAGTTATCATAACAATTTATGAATTTCACAAACTTTTTTAATTCTTTAATTAAAATTAAAATATATTAAAATATTTTTAAAGGTATTACGGTATAAATCCTAGCGGTTAGTACCATCTATGTTTCAAAAGTTGTTTTTTTAGTTATTTATATTAATATTTTTGAAGAAACCTATTTTATTTCACCAATACGCGGACGAGTTTGGGTCGTAATATAATTTCGTATGATATTATAATATTTATGATGGTGTTGTACACTATGTGTACTATTGGCAATCATTGAAATTTAATATTCGTTTCGCGCTAAAGACGACTACGACAACAAACACGGAGGCATCGCCGGCGGTGAGGATGTGTTGATACAATGAGCGTTATAATTTGTAATTCTTAAATATAGTGTGCGCGCATCTGAAACAGCTGAGAAGTGTCGTCGATCACGTGTGTGTGCGTGTGGTGCGATTGTGACGTCATATCATAAATATTTCAGTTTCGACAAATTTCCTTTCAAACAACATTCACACATAATAAAAGCATTCTACATTTATACTTTCAGTTAGTGGACACTGGACATATATATGTACACAGCACACGTTTAATGTCACTTTGTAGTAAGTGGTATTATTTTAACTTGCGCATTATGTTTTGGTATAATGTAATATATAATATTATAGTAAATGATTGACTTTTGTAGGTAGATCGGTAGACTAGGTATACGAGATTTAAACGAGTAATATATAATTTTATTGTATGTTCACCTATTTAAATTACATTATTGTAGTTATACTTATGGTGCGGTTAGTAGTGATACTCAAATGTTGTATATTAGATATAGACATTTAAACAAGAAATAACCGATTTTGTAATAGTTCTGAACGAAAATAATATTAAATTTATGTATACGTTATCATTGTTGCATAATCCTTTAAATGCTGCCGATTTACCTACGTCACGTATCGAGGCGAAAGGGAAAGAAAAAAATATTTTCTAAACTAACGTGTCTGTATCGACCATTAACGTCAACAATATTCAAACAATTAAGTTGATTTTATTTTGGAAGGAAATTTGTTTTGTATGTAAGTTACATGGTATTACCATTACATTTTCCGACGTCACCTTAGTATTGCTGTTTTTATATTGTCGAAAATTTAAAATTCTTATCAAGTGAAAGCGGTTCTCTACTTCTCTCCATGATTGACCGCTGACGCCTCGTTTCGGTGATAAAGACCTTGGCCCGGTTGTGGTTTATAGTGTATTGATATGGCGACGCAGCAGTTGTTTATGTGTATAAAGACAAAATTTAATTGTATCGGTTAAAAAAAAAAAATTAAATTTACTTCTTTGCAAGTCGTATGCATTTGGTATTTAGTATAGAATGATACGTGTGTGATTATCACAGTTAATTTTGAATAAGCATTAATAGTATCAAAAAAACTTAAGTACCTTTTCTCGTGGTCTCGACGGCTGTTACATAGAAAAACGACTTAGTATAGATATTAAGATATAGTATTATATGGACTAAGATATTCGACAAAAGTGATTACGATGTAAAAGAATGATCATCAATAATTGATTGTTATATTTAGTCTTTACGATTAATTAACTTAATTAAACCGCGAAGTTTATGAAGAAAACTGAAAAAGAATACTTTCAATTACTATAATATTATACCTATGTCGTGTGTAGTTTTTGTTTTTATTATCTTTACCACCTTCGTGTCTCCTTATAATTACCAAGTATTATTTTTATTTTTATGCCGATATACTTTGTATACTAAACTGAAAGCATCGTAATTACACCAGGGACTAACATTTAATTTGATAAAACAAAAATTATTTCTGAACAATATATTTTTCAGTGCATAATAGATTATCTTTTAGTTTTTAATTATGTTTTTAAACTTGATTAAATTTTAATTACATAATAACTAAATTTTTATCCAGTTAAAGCAGCTTTTATATATAAAGAAAACTATTTTTTATTTTAATAGTAAGTATTAATCAATTTTCAAGTAGATGTTTTTTCTTATAAATAACAAGTCTTAGAATTTAATTTTATTCAGTTCATCTAATAAAACAAATTTAATTTCGTAAGTCACGCGCACTCGTTTTGCATTAAAGAAAAAATCGTATATAATATATTCTCGAGAAAACTTTTTTCTTGTTACCGGTTTTCAAAAGTTTGCAATAATTATGCATATATATCATACCTAAGTTCGTTCCTTCTTTTTCACTTGGTATACGTATATAGTATATATTATAATTTATTCGATCGATTTTTAAACAATTACCTGTACATGAATATTATGCAACAACATAATATTAACCGCAAAACAGCTGCTGTTGCTGTGGTATATATATATGATATTGTATATACCTTCATAACTTCCTCATATCCTAGAGAACTGACGCATACAATGACATAACGATAGGTATTACGTGTTCGGTGTCGACTTAACGTGCGTTATGTTGTATAGATCAGGTGGTCACCAATTAATTTCTTTGGAAGTCTATTTTTAAGTATTATACCAAACTTCCCGTGGTCTAAAACACTTTTGATGACTTTTTCTCACACATTAACAATTAATAACAAATACATATTCTATTTATAAAAATTTAAAGTGTAAATTAAAAACTATCAGAATCCGTAAAAAAATGTGTCCATGGTCCGTTAGTTGTTGACTTCCGGTACAGATAATAGAATATAGATTAAAATTGTTTATATGATTAGCTATTAGCAGGATTATAATAATATCTGTTTACTTCAAACACAAAGATTTATTAAAAAAAAAATCATCACCGAAATTGCCAAAATTTCAATCTCGTGTATTAGGTACGTCTGCGAGCACGTTCTGAAGACAGAATAATAATTATGTTCGTCACTGCAGCAGTGTATAGTCGACTGCTACCACGAACAAGAAAATTGTTCTGTATGAAAGTGCTTGGTTGTAAACACAAAACGTTTGGTCCGCCCACCCAACCCATGAAAGATAATTTTCTTAGTGATGTTAATGACGTATATAGTACTAGGCCGAATGGCCGATCGGAAGGGGGGTTGCGAACATTCTCAGATTCGCGTCAGTTTATTGGATTTGTAAACGTAAAACGAAAGGTGGCAGCGTAGGCGTGTGACGGAATCCATTACGTTATTGAACCTTAATGAGCGAGATGACATTATATGTATAACAAGCGTGTGTACGCTGCTCACTGTCACACTGCAGCAGTAAAGCTCAGTGGTCATCAATTGTAGTTGTAGTAGTTTATTCGAAAATGGTCACCCAGTATAATAACCACGGTGTATATTATATATAAATTATCCGTCAACACTGTGCTCTCGGGAATACGGTCAACGGATATATTATTATATCGCTTAGACTGCTTAGAGGTTAAAGTTAAATATCATATTATCCGGTCGCTACCATCTCAGTAATAATGGTTTTAATAATAAGTAATTATATGCGAATACTCCTATACTTTAGCTCGGTACACATCAGCATCATTTTCATCATTGCCTTGGCCACTTAGCATACTCATAAGCTCGCCGGTGTATCCGATGACAATCATTATGTGGACGGGAAATCACCATCGTCACACTTGTTAAAAGATGAGAACTTTGATTGCCGTCGTAGCGGAAACGAAAACAAAAAATTAAAAATATCAAGTGACAAGATGATAGTTTGTTTTGTATAGGGGTTCCGATTTTCTCAGACGCACGTTCGTTGATCGCAGTGGCATATCGTCGTGTGTTTATTCTTGTAGCTATTATATAATGCAGGTATTGTAGGGGCTTACGTTTTGAAATTTAAACAGCATAATACTATATAATATATTATAATATCATTGTGCCTTAAACACGCGTATGATATAGTTTATAATTAATTTCTGAGTAAACATTAACTGAAGTAAAAAAAAAATGGCTTGAGTACGTACTTAATAACATTACTGTATTCATATATACCTACCTAGTCTATAGTATTTACTAACGTTGTTTCGAGGACATGTGGTGTGTAACGTCATGTTCAATGTTCTTGTATGTTATTATTTACATTGCAGTCTATTAATTTATTGTTCTGTCGCTGTGTACGTTCGTAATTTTAATAAAAATTCGGCTCGAAAGAACGGCACGTTTTCAAAAAATGACTAAGTAAACGGATGTTGTAGTTGATTTATTTATTGAATAGTCTCCATGGCAGTTGTACTAAGTATAAGATTAAATAAACCTAAAAGGCAATAAAATAATTTCAAATTCGATTGTCGAATTAATTTTTATCATATTCGTTTTACGATAATTCGTAATTGTATATCCCGTTTGACCTCTAAATAGGATATATTACATTGTGCATATATCCCGAGGGTAACATTAATTTTTTTCATACAAATGTGTGTGTTGTGCGTGCTACACGAGCAATATATATTATTTATCCTACAATATCACATACGTACGTATTGCGAATAATTCTATTGTATTCTTAGAAAGAACAAGTTACTGTGTTTTATATAACAACTACTTTATTACTTGGAAATTCGTTCTATGTATGGTGACTATTTACCTCAATATAATCATAATCGTGCAAGTTTTTTTTATTAGATAGGTTTTTTCAAAATTGGTAACAGTGATCGAATTTTTTAAGTTTTAATTTCAATATACCTCCATATACTTTCTAATATAACCCCGAGTGTGCAATTTTTACATAAAGGTAATAATATTACAAAAAAATATATATGTATAAATATTAAAAAAAATATTAAATATATTATATTTAACAAATTTTAAAATTGTTGCTACTTTTTTTAGATAAAAGATACAACTCCTAGGTTTTTTACTTCAGTTATCTAAAACCTCTTTCGTTTAAACACCTCCGTCATCGACTTTTTATTATTTATTAATGATTTTGAAAGTATTATATCATTGTTTTTAGTGTCTTTTGTTTGTTTACTGTATTACTGTAATTATTTTATTTGTTATTCATGTGTACTAGATAATATTAAATAATTATAATTTATGATGAAATTAACATCGTTCTTTCCAAAATGAATGCAATGTGTTTTGATATTTCACGTAATCAAATGTTAGCTTATTTTGAATTGTGCTATTTAAATATAGAAAATGCAATTCAAGGTTAAGAAAAATATTTTCAATTACAATTTTGTTATTCTGTTTATTAAACATTATTAATGGGTACCTAATAGTCAAAAAAATTTTAATTAGTACATATTTTTATGTGACTTTTACACGACATGTGTAGGGTTGATTTTGAATTAAATACTATAAGCAGCAGGGTATCCGATTAGTTGTACCAATTCAACGCATTCAATGTCATTTTATAGATAACTAACAGAAATTTTTTTTTTTTGTTCATTTAATCATACTATTTATTACGATAACTATGGCAAATGTATATTGATTTAGTTCAGTGTATTAAAAAACGCAAAAAACATTGTATTCGCTTTTAAATTTAAACAATCTAAAATATGTTTATATTAAAGTGACGCGCCCGTGCATGTCTGTATATATTTGAACTCAACGTGAGTTCCCCATTACAGATTAATTTAGTGATAAAAATTTGTTATTATTTATGTGAGAAGAATTAATAAACGCGCACGCCAAAATCACCCAGTGAAGAACCTCCTTTTAAACTGTACTTATAGTGACACCGGCGTAACCTCGAACGGTTGCCAAATATCGTTTTGAAAAATTATCGCTAATTTAGGACAAAACAAGGTTGTCTGCCGGTCGGTTATTGGTTAAAATACTTGTGCACGCACGCAAACGATATCGTGAGATAAATCGTTAAATGGATTAATATGTGTGTACATATTGTCATAATCGCATATTGTATACATATTATTTGAATAAAATCGTCAGTTGCATTGCGGGGTTGTTAAACAGCGTCGAACACGTGGGAGAATGACCTAATTAAAATCTTTGTAATGTTTCTCTGTATATATCAATATATCGAATTAGGTTAAGATTTACTTAGCCGTGGATAGTTTTTTTTAAAAGTCAACATAACTATACCCGTCTTAGGCTCAATCATGCAACTATACCTGTATAATATAAAACTAATATAAACGTGTACGATACTTACGTCATGTTTCAGAATATTTTCAGACTTTGGCGTCTAAACGTCAAAGCATCTTCTGTATACGATAAAAAAAAAATAAAACGGCGGTATTTTAGTGCGAATAATTGAACACATCGTCTGCGACGACCTTCGGTGGCGAGTGTTTGATAAAAAAACCCAAGTCACTCGTATCTTACAGTTGTATATTATATTTATGTGTCGTATTTTATGATTCATAAGGTTAGCGTTATTGCGCTTAAATTTAAAACTACGCATATAGTTGAAATCAGTCGTCACCTTCTTTAAAATAAAAACATGTTATAAAACAGTATATCATACTAGATTTTCATTTATTTTTCAGAAGCAGTAATTTTTTGAAACCAGGTGAAATGAAGCCACCTTACTCGTCGATGAGCCGATCCACGGGCAGTAGCATGAGAAGTAGCCATTCTTCGCACCACAGACCCACACATAAACCCAACCTTGCCATATCAAATGTAAAGAATGTAAATCGGTTTACATAATCTTACGTTCTAACTTATATGCGATGTGGTTCATCTCTTCTCGCATATTTGATTACGTCGTAGAAAATAGTCTGTTTATTAATTTATTATATTTTTGGTTTTTGCAGAGTCATAATACAAACGATACCAACACGCCCAGCACGATCGAAGACATTCTAAACGTGAGTAATTGTGTTTTATATAATATTATCATATTAAGTGCGTTGTTTAGTGTCGCCTTACGTGACGTCTGTAATGATTACAGGAAATGACCGTCGGTCTTCCACTCGTCTCGGACATTGCTGAAACACCAAGGGTCTCGATTGTTGATTCCAAGTACACCGCCGACGGAAAAGTAGAACCGCAGCAAAGGATGAGCCCCAAAGGTTATTATATGCATAAATATATATTTATATATATGTTTAAACGCTTACATATTTGTTTTGTGGACTGACACTATGGTCTACGATTACCTGCCGAAATATAAGATACCATCGTTATGTTTTTGCATGTAGTTAGTTACAACGATGCTGCGATTTCTATGTACATCTTATGAAAAAAGTCGTCTGAACGACTATCCAGACAAAATTGATGGGGTGCATCTTGTGTAGTTCTAATTATTATTTTGATATCTCTTGAACACGAATTTCTCCTCTCCGTCGTATTCCCGATGAAACTTTCTGTTTTTTTTATAAACCATTCTCGAATATTATCACCGACTAGATCTTTTCCAGGTCATTATTTTTTTTATGTTTTACGATCGATCAATTGTTATTATAACATCGTTAAGACTTTCAATTCCCGTCACCGCTACTCGGTTCTCTTTGTTCACTAGGTACTACTCGTCAAATATTGTCGTTATTATTCGAAACGCGTGTATACTGTATACCTATATGGTGCCAGCTTTTTGTATTAATTTAACTATAACAATAATATTGCTATTAATCCGTCTACATAATTTGTTATACACACACACGACAGAGTTGGAAAACAATGTAATTTACTTGAACTTAACTGTGTTGTATTAGGTATTTTGAGGATGGTTAATATTCGTTGTCATTCACATTATATTCCATCATATACAAATGACGAATCCCATTGGCGTTCATTGAAACTTTTCCTCTCGAATTTTTGTAGTAAAACATTAATAGTATCATTGATGGTGAATTGTTGATTCTTTTACATTTATGTGGTTTTTTTATTTCAAACGCGATGAACTAAAATAATAATAAAATATTATTTGTACACATCATTATTATAAAATATATGTCATGCTGGTGCTTGTTGTCGGTAATCACCCTTCACGGTGTCTTAGTGACTAAAAATTGTTAAATTTAAAAATATTAATTTTATATTAAACAAGACGTTATTTAGTAACTAAGATTGGAGTATATTATACTTTTTATTTTCTACCGTACGTGAAGATCTTTTTTTGTTTTTTTTTTCGCTAACGTAAACACACACACTCAAACGTGTACATACTACATTATATTAATAGACTTGCGTAAGGTGTATTTTGAGATGGGTGTCCATCGTATGACCCTTCTCATTTCTCTTCACATGATTACTGTTTGAATGCTGTTGTCATTGTCACTACGTTGACCTACCTGACGTTTTTTCGTTTTAGCCCATGTCTCTGCTGTCCCATTGCATTTATTTTATTCATTAAACTTAATTTTTAATAATTTATTCCCTATACTATCTCATTCTATATACACATACTAAATAATTTGATTTTGATTTTATTTATAATTTGTATTTTCTTAGTTACAATTTTGATCTTGTAAATTAAATTAAATGTTTTAATTATCGAAATTATTTGTCAAACAAAATTTAAAATAACTAATTCATACAAAAAAAAAAAAAAATGTTTTATTTCATGAATCTAATTGCATTACATTTTTTTTGTCGATATCAGTACTTCAATATTATTATAATTTATGTAATATATTATTGTATCTCGTGCGTTTCTATTAAAAGTACGTCATCTCAGTCACCCAGTTTTTATGGATAATCTATTTCACTGTGCACTGTATGATGTATTATTATTATTATCATGATTTATTATTGTACGATATTGAATTTCAAAAATTCCCTTCTGCTCGTCTTGACCTTTACGATAAGAGCTTTGCAATTTGTTCAAAAACACACGTCTGCTTCAGCCGATAAGGGTTTCAGGCTTCGGCGTGGGATTGCGGACAAAACACATTTGAATCGTAACAAGGGGCGTTGTTCCGTTAAAACTCACAAAATATGTGTGTAGTGTGCATAAAAAAAGAAAATTATAAATCCGAAAGAAAAAAAGTAAACCTTAAAATAAATCTGTCTTGCTCAATTCTTCGGGGAAAGGTGTATAATATGTATATATAGATACAATATATAATGACGGGGTACATACTATGTTTACGGCGGAAAAGTCTCCCTCGGTGCTCATACACATATATATTTATATATGAGTACTAGCTATATTACTATTGGAAAATTTCGTTCATTTTTCTTAATATTGATTTTTTTACTCAAAACCAATTATTAGATGCTGCTTTTTCATACAATGTTCGTGTTAATTATATTTCTACGTGTACTGTGAAGTGTGTACAGTAATAATCGTAATAATTTCATTATAATAATAAATTACTGTATATCTTATGTATAAAAAACTCTGGGTCATTGTTGGTCGCGGCCCCAATTTAATTTTCAAACGCGATTACTCACAAACACCATCTTCAACGTCTTCTGTTTCCAAGTCACTGTCCATAGAATTTTCTACATTTTTTTGTACGTTTATTATGATCTATAAGAAAAACTAGGTCAAATTGTCGTCAGACTATGCATACATTAATATAGTTAGGTAGATTACTTTGGTATAAGTGTTGATAGGATAGTGATAACAGTGGTCGTAAAATAGTCACAGTCGTTAAAATATTTAAATTTTCTTTTACCTCGGAAAAATACCTACGGTATGATTAAATATAAAAAAGGAATTCTCTCGTCGTCTCTGGCAGTCTTACCGACGACGGGAACGATACTTTGTCGCGAGGGGTCGCTTTCGAAGTACAATACAAAGTACCATTACAAAATACTAAATATCTATGGTATTTTTATTATATTATTATTTTTTAGTATAGCGGGCGCCCTCTGTGTTCATAGTAAAATATCAACGGCGTCACGTGTGTTCAGCGGATCGTTTGCGACGGCGTGATGGGTCGCCCTTTTGTCGGGGTGGGGTCCAACTCTCTCTTCCCCTCCTAGCAACTATTTCTCTCTCAACAAGAATAATGTATAATAATATTATACCAACCGTTTTCCTTTATAATGCCGCATTTACCCCTTACTTACTTGTACGACGCGTTTTTATCGTCATGTTTTTTTAACGCCGATAACGCGATATTCTGATTTTGTCTCCGCCGGAGATAATATTTCGCGTGTTCTATCCGGTGCGTCTCAATTATATGAGTTATCATACGATTGATTACGGTTTATACCGCGTACCCTTTCCTGTCGTCTTTTTGTGACATTTTGTTGATGATTGTATACTATTGCCTGCTGGAAGCTGTTGATGCACGATTTCGTGATAAAATATTAAAAATATAACCGCCCCGAGATCAATGCTTGATATTTTAAACTGCAGATGATTACACATTACAGCAACTTACTACTTACATTCGCCTTAATTGGAGTCCATCGAGTATCGTTTGTTTTCGGTCAAATTCTTAAAATAGTTATCTCTATTACATACACTGAACGAGTTGCCAAAATAATAATACGATTCTTTCGCCTCGCCTTTGTGCATGATAAACGTGACGTTTTTTCACATTTAATTTCACTGTAGTGTCGGTGATATTACATTTTTATTATTATTATTATTATTTTAGTCATTGGATAAAATATTGTGCGCGTGCCAACTACCAATGTTCTTTATTAGTTTCTTTCTTTATTGTCTTGAAAAAATACCATTTAAAGGATTAAATCCAGAAATATATAATAATATTAAGATATTGAATATCATGTGCATTCAATGTTTTGCTGATAATAATAATTTGATGTACAAATGACGTAAATAATTACGCGTTTCTATTTCTCTCTCAAAGTAAAAACATTTCTTTTAAATATTATCTTATCGGTATTTTCAAACTTTTTAAATACATAATTTTATCAATAAAATCGTGGAGTGTAATGTGTTAGAGCGAGTTCCTTATGTATTTGTAATATGAAACTTGACCGGAAACATTGACTAGTTTATCAAATGTTATTTTGTAAGATTGTAAAAATGTATTAAGAAATATCAGTTACTATACAATAGTACTCCACTATTGTTTATTGAAAATATGAAGCCAATTAGTGTTATTATATTATTATAGTTATTACTTATTAGTTATTACCTATAGTTGGTGTGTACCATTACATATGTATTAAACACACCTGAATTTGAATTAAATAATTGATGAATTAAAACAAATTAAAATTGTAAAAAAGTGCTTTAAATAAAAAATACTCATTTCTTACAATATTTTTCAATAGTTTTATTAGATTAGCAACCATATTTACAAACTTGGAACAGGTATATGTCAGATGAATTTATACTGTTTTTTAATCTAAGCATTTGAATAATCTACTGAAAATTCAAAGCTAAGAAAATAATATGATTTATATTTAATGATTTATAGTTAAAGAAAACCAATAAATTTATTGTATTCATAATAATTTAAATTAAATGAGATTAAATTTGACTCGTAATTTTTATAAAAATAAAAATAAACTAAGTTTGATCTCATCGGTGGAAAAGATCGCTCAAACACATAACAGTATATTTTTATCATTCGTTTAAATGCATTGCAATTTTTACAAACTCGCTAAATTTAAATTTCCTAAATCCAAATATACCTACTGTAAATTATAAATATTGATAATTTTATTAATAGCTCGATAACATTTAAATACTACGAATGTAAGAAGAAGTATAAACAAAATTACACTTATTGATGTGCCAAATATAAAATATTGAAATCCGCATTTCTATTTACTACATTAATAACATAATATACACATTTAGATCCATCTATTCATCAACCTTTAAGAGCTTAGAACTTTAGAAGAGTCCATTTAGATTTAAGTATCAATGTATCATAGTCGCCTCAGTCGCTTATGTTTTTATGTTTTTGAAATATTTATAATTATTTTGATTATAATTTTTGATTATTGTTAATTATTAATTATTTTCAAATTATTACTTACAAAAACAAAACAATTTAATACAAACGTATAATATTATATATTATGTAAATTTTAATTCACTTTATTGTCGAATTTTGCATGACGTTATAACAAATTAGTATAATGACACATTACATATGAATTTAATGAAGGTAAAACCTGAGTATAATTCACAAATCACAATGACTTGTTAAATTTCAGATATCACAAGCTTCTAATGTATGTGTACAAAATAACGGAATAATAGACACAATAAAACACACACACACAGTAAATTTTATACCTAGACTACTACTTACACTATAGTTTTTATATATTATAATAATTAAAATTAAGTATTTTATTTAGAGTGGTTAAATATTGTGTCGGTGACTTAGAGATAAGCGGTATTTTAATAAAAACTATTGAAAATGTTATAATAAATATTGCTCGGCGTCGAAAAGATATTAATCGTGGCATTGATACTGTAAGTCTTGAATATTTATATAAGTTCGCACATTTCTGGAATTTTCAATTGAATAATTATTTGGTGAGACTTACATTACAATTTATACTACATAATATTATCTTCGTAAATATATTTTAAACAAAGATTATCTATTAGTAAAATTCATACTAAACAGTTATTAGTTCTATCAGTTTCGTATATCAACAACATGGTGTATCCTCGTTAATGAAATATTTATTTTGTTGTATTGCCTTAATTATTGCTTTTTATAAATGTTTTTACAGAATTCAGTTTTTAAAAAACCTCTTTGAACCGTTTTCGCTTTTATTATTTTTAAAATAAAAACAATGATTTTTTTTAATTTCAATATCTATATGTGTGGCTTCTGAAAATTAATCATTAAATTACCATTTAATTATATTATAATTACTGCATTCTGTTGCAATTTACTTCCAACGAATCGGATTAGTTTATGAATAATAAATAATAATTGTTCAATACTTACTTACTATATTGCATTATTGCTGTAGCTTTATGTTACAGTACTACGCTGTATGACAGCCTTTTATGTTAAGTTTATTAATTACTTGTTACAGTTTTATTTTTTTTAAAAGTTTTATAAAAATTATATAAATTTTTAGTCGCAGTCTAAGCGTTGAATTTCCAACCCCGTTGCGAACGTTCTGCGAATTGTCCTACAAATGTTTGTCAAACTGCGTTGTAATCAAATGTTTCAAAGTTATAATCTTATAAATTATAATTTATTATAATACGAGTTAACCAATGAGGTGTCATTACTTTATTTTTAGTTTAATAGATTATACTTAATAATTCTCAAATGTTAATAACTACCTAATTTATAATTAAACATAATTACCTATTGAACTAACCTTTTATCGAAAATACGACCGTAATTAATTCATGCTCTGAGTTAAAATTAAGTGTTAGTCGGATGCGACGACCTTTCTATGTACGAACGGTATATCTATGTTTCTCTTGACTATGAACAGTGTAAGTACACTAAATAAATTTAACTTGACTGAAATTATCGTGTTGACAATCTTTTTTCATGATTTAATGTAGTTAATATTTAATGGTCATTAATAAATTACCAAAATCAAAAGGTTATAACCTAATATAATGTAGATATACAAGATTATACGTATACTTAAATATATTTTATAGCTTGATTTTGAAAAATTAGTATTTTATTATCCTGTACTTATATCTATGTAATATTAAAAAAAATGTCTTGGGTGATAATAAAATTTAATCGTCTCATATTTTTAGACTCATACTTAATATACAATACTATGAATGTATGATTAAAATATATAATGGTTAATGAAGATATTATAGTCTAGTGAAGGTAACTGACTTGAATGGAAACATGTCCTATTGTGATCAGATTTTCAATTTGTTGTTGACATACACATTCATTAACGTCTCCTAGAGTATTTGCAACCCTTCTGCTAAACTACATTCTACTTCCGCGGTGTACAATAAACGGAATTCACATGGCATATTTTTAGGTTTTTTTTTTTTTTTTTACTTTCCGTAAACTAAATAACATAACATGCCGCGATTCCAGGTTACAATAATTTCATAAAAATCGGTGGGGGGCGATTGTTTCGATTCGTTTTATGTATGTGTGCGTCTTGTAGACACAGCAGCTGTTGTCGACGGAGAAAAAAATTAAACACAAAAACCAGATGCTTGTGTTTTTGTTTTGTCGTGTAGTATTATGCGCGTGTGTACGCGTATACAGTCTAGTAGAAAACTCGCAGCGACCAACAGGTAATATATTGAAATATAAAAAATTTGGCGGTTCCCGCGCGAATTTCTCACTATGTTAATATATATTTAAATCTCACGGGGTGTGACTGTATACTTCGTCAGTTCACCCTAGATACATCGCTATTATTATTATTACGAATACAATGCGTTATATACGACTAGCTTAATATATATTATTATGTACACTAACCCCCCGACTTTAATCGATCCCTTTTTTTTCTCCCACTCATCAACTGTTCCCCGCGATATGTATATTCTCTCGATCCGTTCACTCGCACCGGTTTATTATTAAATATACGCGACGGGATTTTGTAGTGGGGTAGTACGTGTAGTTGTAATGGTGGTAGTAGGTAGTCGTCGTCGATCGTCGTACTGCAGTTGTATTGTGCTGTAAAAGAGGGTCGTCGCCGCGACGTGCGTGCTCGATGATTCACATGGCCGCCCGCCGTCGTAGTCGTCATTGTGCCGGTTGCATTTTATTGCCGTAGAGTTTGATTAGATGTCATAAAATATGATTGTGTGTCCGTTTTAGATGCGTCCGAGAGCTTGAAAAAAATGCTCGGCGAAACCAAACAACTGTTTGCGGATCCCGTGCATAGAAATCAGCAGCCTTCGTCGCACGGCGTTTCGCCGGACGCCGCTGCTTCCGTCTCCGCTGCAGCAGCAGCAGCCGCGGCGGCCGTGCCCATGGACGCCAAACCATCGGGGCCATACAATCATTCGCTATTCGCATCGTGAGTATATTTAAAATCAATATACATATATTATATATAATAATACCATATTTATTTAGATTATATTATTTGAAGTGTCGTGTGGTCTGATTCAGTATTATTTCATTTTTTTACTTATATTTGTTAAATTTGTTTATCATTTAATTTAAGTCCGTTTTATACTTACATTTAAAATTTTATCTGACACGTACTTTTTTTAATACATACTATGTATAATAGTCGTTTCGGTGAAGACGATTATTTACCATTTATTCGGGCGTTGATCTTTGAGA
Source organism: Melanaphis sacchari (assembly GCF_002803265.2). Lineage (NCBI taxonomy): Eukaryota > Metazoa > Arthropoda > Insecta > Hemiptera > Aphididae > Melanaphis > Melanaphis sacchari. The sequence continues at coordinate 2,658,247 of NW_020270420.1, forward strand.
TAGAAATAATGTTATTGTTGACATTCAATGCTAAAGGATATTTTTGTTCTATTGTTGCAGGTACATGGTTAAACCGTCAGTAAGAGGATCCAACATTATGCCGCAACCACAGCAGACGCAACTGATGCAGGTAGGTTGAAACGCAGTTGAATATTTCTCCGTCCCCCACTAATCCCTTTTACTTTTTCGTGGTGGGGATAGCATTTTTTCATCACTTTTACCTAAAATGTATCGTTGTCGCAGGAATCCCAACAGTTATCGTTATCACCACCCACTGACAAGATTCGCCGAAGTTCTACATCAACCAACGTCATATCGTCGGACACAACCAACTGCAGTTCTGCCAAGTGAGTTGTGTACTGTGTAGTGTGTATTACAGTAATACTATTATAAAACTGTGGTGTGATTACACTTGCCAAGTTCGCGTTTTGATCTTTTATAAAATGTACTTACAACCTCGGCGTGTGCGTAGGGCCGATAAAACCAGTAGTGACATGTCCGTGGATGAGGATAGTTCATCTAGCGAGGAAGGCGAGAAGGATAGCAGTTCAGATAGTAGCTGCAGTGATAGCGAGAGCAACGACGAGAAGAAGGAAACTGTTCCACCATTGGCTGTTTCGCCGCCCCCACAAGAGGAACAGGAAGAAGAACCTAAGTGGTATCTAAAAAACTTTTTGAAAAAGAATACACCCGACACGAACAACACGACCAGAACGTCACAACAGGTGAGAGTTATTGTGATTTTTCTCTATATTAAATATTTAATTCACGACCCGTTTTAATTTGCAATTTTGACGTGTGAGTCTCGTTGACAATGTCTACACTCCCGCGGTTATAATCGACACAATGAAATTTATGTTACTTCGATCAGGATCTATGGTTGATAATCTTGAACAACGATTTTGATAATTTATGTACCTACAATTTTGTTCATCACTTCAAACTTAATAATATTCATTGCCGTTAGGTACAGTCACGGTTGATGAACATAGAATGTAATTTTATTGTAAAATACTGTGATATAAATTATAATATTATATAGGTAGTGGTACCTACTGCTAAACTTATACATACATAATATTATCTATGATAGCACATGAGTGTGTTTTATCATCGATTTATTCATTGTTAGTTTAATAATTATTACTAGTTACTAGAGTTATAATACACAATGTTGTGTTAAACATGAATGCAATCCACAGGCTGTTATCATGTTGCGCTTGTTAAAACGAGGTTAAGCCTAGGATGAATGCTGTAGTGTGTTGCAGCATTCTCATTAAAGTAAAGTTCATCGTTATATATTTTATTGTTGTTCTTCTTTTCATTTTGGTCACTTAATTAACACAATCTAAAAATAGTTTATTAATGAGACCGCTATGTTGTGGAATAACATTATTAACAAAACATCTTTAAGCTGCTTCGGAAATAATATTACTGATTAATGTTTATATATATCATTACTTTAATATGAATCAATTACACTATAAAAATATTGTTGGTTTATAATAAAACGATATCTTCAATCGCTATTGAAAAAAAACCCATCTCTTCAATGTTAGGTAAGGACATAAGGTGTTTTAGCTACTCCATAAACTGTTCAAGCATTATAAAATGTGTTTATAGAAAACATTTGCATCTATTTACTAAATTCCAAAAATAATAAAAACAATAATATTAAAGTTTCCTTTTCTGCAAACAAGCTAATAATTTTCATTACCAAATAACAAATGGTATAAATTATGTTCAAATACTAAGACATTAAATAACATTTTAGAATAATATTAATATTTTTAGTTTATGAAAATTAGGTAATCCATTTAAAAAATTTAGATTACCTAAATATTAAAATATAATGTTTTAATAATTAAACTATAATGATAGTTATTTTTATAAACTTGATTTTATTTGATATTCTCAAATTAATTTTTATCACAAATGTATATTAATTTAAATAATAAATAGAATATGTTTATTTTCATAGGAGGAACCTGCTGGAATGACTGATCCTAAATCTAGTCCAAACTTTCCTACACAACGATCTGAAGTTATTGAACTATTATCAGAAATGTCAGATTCAGACTCTAATCACAGTGATAAACAAAAAAGCCAATCTGATTCATCATCCTCTTCATCCTCTTCATCTTCATCATCTGAAGACGAAGACGATAAAAAGAAAAAATCACATGACAGTAGTTGTGATAGTGATTCATCTTATAGTAGCCGTTCACATGTATCATCTAAGCAAATAACAGACTTACATAAGAAATATTCAGCATTAGCAAAATGTGAGAAAAAGGATCTCAAAAAATCTTCTGTAAAACCTGCTAAATTAGTAGAGAGAAAATCAACACCAGTGATAATTAAAAAAGAGGAACCAGTTGAAGAACCGGTTGCAAGAAAGAGAGGTCGAAAGAAGGGTCCAACAAAGACTCCAAAACCTCTTCTGCCATCAAAAATCAAGTCAAAACCTTTGATTTCATCAGATACAGAAGATGATGAACCGCCTAAACCAGTACGAAGAGGTCGACCACCAGGTAGTAAAAATTCAAAAGTGATATCAGCTAGCAGTGAATCTGAAGAATGGACTGATAGTAGCCGCAAGAGTCGAAAAAAAGATACTGAGAAGAAGTCTTCACATTCAGTAAAGAAAACACCCTCTTGGGAAAAAAATCAACCACAAAAACCTGTAGCTCGAGTCACTGCTGCTATGCGTCAGATTAGCAGCGCAGATTCAGACTCCTCTGATGTAGAATGTAGACCACCACCTATGTCAACAACAACTGAAAGTCCACCCAAACTTGATGTTGAAGGAATCAAAGTACAAGATAAGAAAAAGAATGATACTTTAAGGAAGCTGTTTATAACAAGACGTGAGGATGGTGGTGCCAAAAGTGGTGGAAAATCCAAAGGTGGTAAAGGTGGCAAAGGTGGGGTTATTATAATTGATAATAACGAAGCAATGCGCAATGATAATGAACGTGTTATATCTCCTGTACCAGTCATTCCACTTATACCTAAAGAACCAGAAAGCCTAAAGACTTTAAAATTATCTGTGATGTGTAAGATACCATTAAGTAAGCTGCCACCTAATTTAAATTACTTGGTGAAACCTGCAAGATCTGAAGAGCTAAGAACCTGTGCTGATTTGGCAAATACACGGCAAGATGAAAAGAAACAAAAGCATAGACATCATAAACATCATCACAAAGGCAGTCCATCACAAACCGCTCCAGGATCAGAAAAATCTAAATCCAACGAATCTCCAGCTAATACTGCTCCGCCTACTCAGCCTCTTCTCCAACAGCCATCTTCTGATGGCTATTCCAAAGGTATGGTGGAGAATGTTAATGTATGGCGTAAGCCAACATCTGTATGTGCAGTAATACCAGAAGCAAAAGTCAAACCTCTTGAGCATAGGTAATTCTTATTATTTATTATTATTTTGAAATTTATTTGTGTAATATAATTTATTTAAATGTTATTAAATATGTATATTTTGAATTTTAGTACTATGTCATATTTGCAACGCCCAGCTGCTACCAGTGGTCTGATTCATGGTCCTTATGAAGAATCATCTGAAGATGAAGATGGTGGACCACCTCCTTTCCTTCCTTATAGTACTACTGCTGTTCAAATAATGGACCCACGGTATAAACGTTCACTGGAATTAGATCAATACTCTCCTAATGCATCAAAAAGACGAAAGTTTCATAATCCAACTGGGTCAGCAACTCTAGGAAGATATGCTACTGGAATAGTAAGTTAATTTTAATACAGTTGCAAATCAAATAAGTACAAATTAACCACTGGTACTTTTCTATATTGATCAGCATTCTATAATTTTATTCTTATTAAATCAAGTTAAATTGATTTTTGATACTTAACTTAATATGTGTTATAATGTGATACTAGTTAGTAGTTACTGTTAGGTATAAGTATGTATAAAATATTTGGCAATCATTCCACTATTGTTTTATACTTATTCATAAATTATAAATTATTATTATATATTATATTAATTGACTGCTGTATACAATAGTAATAATAATAATTATAAAATAAATAAGAAATATAAAACAATAATATTTCATTGTTTTCAAACAGGGCGATGGATTAATAAATGATATCTTGGTGGACCGCATGCATGAAGTTCCTGTCCAACCTCCTCCCAGACAACCTTCATGGCGTATGCAATCCATGCACCATCAGTACCCTCCAAGGAAAAGATTCTTCTCATACTTTGTTACCGACTTATATCCTGAAAACAAGTAAAATTACCAGAGAAATATATTTTTTTAAATTATTATTTACTATGTCGTTAATTTTTTTATTTTAGTATGCATCAAGAGGTTCCATTAAAGGAGGCACAAGCATTGACCAAATTAGCAGAATACGAGCCTGATCCTATTACCCAAGAAATGAAATATTTAGATGGTATACTATGTTTTGTGCTTAGTGGTCATTTGATGGAGAATGATGGGACTAGGGAAAGAGCAGTGCTCAAGATTTATAATGATACTGTTGACTTAATTAAGTAAGTATAAAAATTTTATTTTATTTTTTCTGTTTGACATATTTTCTTATGTTTTCCTAATATTTTTGCAGAGTTATTTGGTCAAAAATCTACAACTACCGTGCAGACTGTGATCACGAGGAGCTAGACGAAATATTTGAAATGGCTGATAATCCAGAAAGGGATAATAGACTGTTAATACTTTGGTAAGTATATATTCAAAGTACTTTGGTTTTTTTTTTTTTAGTTAATAACAAATAACTATTTGTTACAGGATGAGGTGTCTTAGCTTTTTGAGATTGAAATTGTTTAAACTACTTGTATACCAAAATAGACAGAATTTCAAGACTGTTCAGCAACATTTCCTCAAGGTAAGTTTTTCTATTTGAGGTATTAGCATTTACGTATGGACCTAACTTAAATGTTTGACCAGAATGTGGGTTCAAGTCCCATCTCACCCTCTCCATCACCAGCCAGTTCTGTGGAAAGTCACTCATCAGGATATTGTAGTAGTAGTATTACTCCTGGTGGTGGAGCTGTATCATCAGGGGTTGCGACAGGTGTGATCGGAGTTCCAATAGTTGTACACAATGCTATTCATTCGCAACATATATTGTATTGTCATTTGGCTGCAGCACACGAAATGTGGCAACGTGCTGACCTTTTAGTTATGCGTGGAAAACATACACGTAAGATATAATGAATTTAATTTTTAAAACTGATTTTACACTACTAACTAAATTATCTACTGTTTTTGTATTATAGAGTTCTTTGTTGAGATGGACCGGCATTGTGGACCGCTAACATTACATAGCACTGGCCATGATCTCACACTGTATGCTCGCATTGCTATTTCTCGCATGAGATGTGAGTTTAATATAAAAAATTACCTTCCATGATATTAGATGAACACCTCGGAAGCTAAGTCATCGCACATATATAAAAGTACAGACCGTACAGTTTTGTCGCATTTCTTCATCGTCTTGGGCTTCATTGTAACGAGGAATTTCATTTCTGTTTCATGTTAATCGTTTATAAACTACTTAATGTAGGTTATAACATTATGATATATATTCTGTATATAACTCATGTACAGCTACTTCTAATTCTCTTCAATATATTCTGTGAACTTTTTTTTTTTTTTTAAATAATTTTAACTATGAATTAATAAATTGTTATATTTTGACACAAAATACTAAAAAAAAAAAAAAGAAAAAAAGTTATATTAATATATATTTATAATAAAAAAAAAAATTATGTATATGTAAATCATATATGAAAAATATTAATTAAAATTTGATTCTTAGTAAGACTCTTAAATAACAGTCTTAAAAAGCAAATTTTGGTTTGGGTATTTAACATGGGATTTTAAATATATAATTATTATTTTTATGTACTACGTATATATATTATTATTATTAATCTTTTGATGACATTAAGTTACATATTTATTTTAATCTTGCAACTTTTAAAAAATATCAAAAAAAAAAAAAAAAAAAAAACATTAATTATATTAATAAACAGTATATCTGTTTTATGAATAATTATAATTTAGAAATTAATATAACTATATATTTTTATAACGAGTTATAAACATCTGATTAATTATGTTGTATAGTAAAGAATGATTATTAAGAGTTTGTTTTATATGTAAAACATAAACAAAAAAAAAAATGTATAAAAGAAAAGTTGTGTGATTAAAATAAAACTATATATGTATTTAGTATATATTGTATAATTGTATATATAATATATATTAATATGTATATGTGGGAATTCATTCCTCGCTTAGTTAAATTTATTTGATTGTTGTGTCTGAGATGCTATTTTAATGCTCAGTCAAGCAGTCTAAATAATAAAAGAAATAATAATTTTTTTTATTAATTTTAAGAGTTACCTTTGTGTGGAGTAAAATATGTATGTAGTAGCCAAATGTGTACAAAACGACACCAACATTTAATTATTATTATAAAAAAATCTTTTTGTTTTGATTTTCTGGATGAAAAACTCATATCTAGGGCATTGGTGGGGTCTATTAATTGTGTTCTCGAATTTTGCCTTTTGAACGCACTAACTCGTGTATTAGATAAAGTGGTAAATAATATTTTTTCTTCTTTGATATCTAGTATAATACTCTATATATAAATTATAAAATGATACATGTCTAAAATACTAATTTTTCACTTTTTCCCAATCAATTTTTTTCAAAAAATTATCTTAGAATGAGCTTTGTGAGTTATTATCGATTATTAATAAATATATGCAAAATAATTGCAAAAATTATATATTTAATATACACAACACTTATATATTTTTTAAACTTTTCAGTGCTTAAATAACTAGTATTGTAGTATTTTTACTATGTATCTACATGTGGTCTAGAGGTTTTTTTTTCTATCAATTTGCCAACAATTTCTAACCCATGATATGAACAATAAATTTGTTCAATCGTCTTATGTTGTTTTAAAACAACGATTTAGAAAGACTTATATTAATGCCACAAGTTAAAATTTATTTCATTTACATGATTAATAATTAAATTTTAATTAATATAGTCTTATCAATAGACTGTAACATTTTTTTAGACAATATGTGTATAAAAGATACAAAAAAAATTATAAACAAAACCAAAGTCTGAGTTATATTGCCTTAAAATGTAATCAATATATTAAATACTATATTATGATATTCAAAATGAAATATATTTAGAGATGTTTAAATTTAGATTTAAAATAAATAAAAAATAAAAATACTTATACCCCTACCTATTTACCCAAAAAGATTCTAAACAAAAAATGTAGTCCCATTTTGCTTTCTTTGTTGTTTTGTTAGTATTTAATTTATTTTTATTTTTTTTTCGTTATATTATAATAAATATTTTACAAACAGATAATCATTACCAATTTCCACATGTTTTAGTTTGTAATATTGTCATTATATTATTATTATTATTATTATTATTATTATTGTCTTTTTTTTTATTTTAATAATTCCGTCACGCACACAAAATAATTTAGTTGAATTATGTGTTATTAAAAAATAATTTTAATCCGAACAGTATTTTATTTTTTTTTTCTCATGCGATTTAAATGCAGTAATGTTATTACTTATTACTGTACTATACTACTATTATTATTATTATTTTTATTATTATTATTATTATTATTATTATATTATTATATGTTGTAAACCCTGACTGCTTGGCACAGCCTGCGCTCATGGGTCGACCCCGTTACCTTAATTTGTTTTCTCCTTGTCTGCCTCCTTCCCGTTCACCGTTTATTTACCCCAAACACGGTTAACTTTAAAAATTATGAAGAAAAAAAAAGATTGTTAATAAAATTAAAAAAAAAATTGCAATGGATTATTAATTATTCTTATATACAATATTATTATGTTAAGGATAGAAAAAAATTATATTATCATTTAATATTTTTATGTTATACCTATAATTTATAAAATTTTAAAATTAAAAAAAAAAACTAAAACTATTTAAAAAATATATATACCAAAAAAAAAAAAAATAAATAAAATAAAATAATTTTATGTTGTGTTTTTTTTGTGATATGACTGTGACTGTTTAATTCCACCATCAAAAGTTTATTGACTAGTGATCGTCGGTTGTCAACTTGTTAAATATGATGACGACTGTTCTGAATTATTATTGGTAACCTTTATAATTTATTTTCCCTACCTATTCATGCCACTATAGGTAATACTTGGATCAAGATATGCTTACATGCTTGAATCTTTTCAAAAATGCATTCAAGCTTTATGAGTATGAATCAACAGTGCCCGTGTTTATTTATGACGTAAAATATTTTTCCTTCAAGAAACAGACTACTTTCTTAAATGGCCAAATAATAATAATTAAATATTTCATACAGCAATATTCAATACTACTTACTCTAATTACAATATTTAATCAGTTGCTTATTTTAGAATGAACCGAGTTTGGCATAAAATTAATTTTAAACAGTGTGTTTTCAATTAGTTGGTCGTATTCGCGTATCCTTAATTTATTACATTACAGTTAAAAAATATGCAAGACAATACTACAATAGTGGTCCGGTAATTTTATCTCGTTGGGTAAAACCGCTCGCATAAAGACATAAGTCGCTAGATAGCGCTATCTCATTTGTTTTTTTATTTTTAATTTAATTTTAAGATTTTCTTTTTGTTAATTTATTGTACGTAAGCAAGCTTATTTTTTAATAAACTTTATTAAACCACGATTGTGACCAGTCACCCCCCCCCCCCCGGGATCACAACACTATTCGAGCCATTTAAGTGCGTAGGACGTAGGAAGACTCAATCCCCTACCACTAATAGTGGTTAAAAAACGTCCCATTTAACAAATTATTCATAAGGTACGCCAAAACTCTCCGATTATAACCAAACATAAGTCATTCTGATTTAGAATTTCGTTGAGATGAAATCTTGGTGTTCATCAATTGATACTTTACTTTTATCAAATGTGTTTAATTACTGCAGATATGTATACATATTTGTGTATTTAATAGGTAGGTACAAATTATGGACTATCTAATATATGTGTAAAAATAATTGATTTATTAGTTACTGTAAATGGCTATACTGTAACTAATAGGTATTCGATTAATCGATAACATTATGATATTATGTAAAATTGAGCTTTAAAGGTGTTTTCATTTATACAGGCAAAGCAGGTTTTTTTTAGTTTGTACTTAGTAGTAAGATACATTTTGTGCAGTGCAAAAAAAGAATTTTAGAATGATATTTATTGTATATTATGAAACAGTAATAATTATAAAAATGTAACAAATTGAGAACTCCTGAAGAGCAAGAATGTTATTGGAAACAGAAAACTATTATTTATTTATTCACTATAATATGCCAGCATTAGTTAATTGAGATATAAGAAAAGTAGTTTTACAATTTATGAAAATGAAAGAAAAAAGGAACATTAATAGACTATAACAAGCAAATATTACTTAGTAAGTACCTTTAGGCTTTAGTACCTATTATTACTTATATTCACAAACAACATTTTAAAATTATTATTTACAATAAAAATAGTGCATTAATATAAAACGATTTATTTGGTATATCATAGTTAGAGTCCGAATTTATTTGCTTTTACTTATCGTTTTTGAGTATATGAAGTCTTATGAAAATAAAAAATGTAGATAGTACGGTATTCAGTAGACAGTAGTTTAGCCGGCACAGTCAACGAATAACAGTCCGTACTCCGTAGGTTTGATCTGCGTAGTCAAATTCCTTACTACAATGCAAGAGCCGGGAATAGGTACCTACGTTTGTGTAGTCAGTAAAAATCATTAAAAAAAAACCTTGAGGTAAACTGTGATTGTGTGATTTTTTAATCATGCTTACCTTACCAAGTGTATAGAATTTGAATTTTTTATTGTACAATTTAAAGCACTAAAATCATTAGGTAGGTACTTATATTTTCTAATGATATATCTAAATATATTTTGTCTGGCTGATTTCTTTAGCTTCCTTAAAAGACAACTACTATTTACAACTTAATATTATCAGAAAAATATTTTCTTTCAAAATATTAAATTTGTATACAATAGGCGTTACAGTATTACTTGTAATTTAGATTTTTCATGAAATAAATTACGAATTTGAACATTATTCAAGTTTAAAAGTGGTATGAGTATGTTACACAATCACTGTTTGTACATTACATATTATACTATATCTGTATAAATATGCTGTGACTGCCAAGACGTCTATTAACAGTACACACAAGCTCACGTAATAATAACTCACAAAAATAATAATATAACAATAAGACTTATCAATGTCCGATGATGATTGACAATATTGTCGTCAGTTAATCTACTGCTCACGGCTTTTACAGATAATCAGCTTGGTAGTCCAAATAGATGGGCAAGAACGGACGATGACCCGTGTGATTGTCGATTATAGAATATAAGTTATATGATTTATAAATATACATGTGGATCGTCGTCAGCGGCGATTCGACGGATGGCAGCGCGACATTTGACGTGTATATATATGTATCGTGGATGTAATAATAAAGCGTATAGGTAGGTACTATGGAGTATGGATTATATATAGAGCCGGATTAAGGGGGGGGGGGGCTAAGCGGGCTATAGTCCAAGGCCCCCCAAAAAGGGGTCCCAACAAATTTTTTGGGCTTGCAGCTTTTTTACAATTAAAGATGTTTTAATTGAATATACGTAATTTAACTTAAGAAAATTGTCGAGGACAGTCATTTGATTACGCCGCAAATATGTCCAGAAAACGTGAAGGGTTATAAACTCATAACGAACAAAAAATTCATTTGCTCAATTTATTCCTTGTGTACAAGTCACTCGCTAAATTTAATTAGTGTCAGTGCTACTAAATCATATCAAGAAGCAATATATTTTTTTTCATACTTGCAAAAACTGTAGATTTTTTTTTTCATCTTCACCTCGAAGGTGGATCGTTTTAACATCGAATTTGAGTTCAAATGATAATCAAAAACTACCTACTTCGTCTTAAAATTTTGAGTCAAACTAGGTGATGGTGTCATTTTAAATCTGTGACAGCATCATTTATTAATTATAATAATATTCTTAATTGTTTGGAAGATATAAATATTGATACAGAAGAGAAACAAAATCAATAATAAAAAAAATTCTTGAATTTGAGACAGCTTTTATGTATGTCTTATGGCAAAATATTTTAGAAAGGTTTAATAAAGTTAGTGAAAAGTTACAGAAATCTGAGTTAGATTTATTGTTTGGTACTGACCTAATTTGTTCTTTACAAAATTTTATTTCACGAAAGAAATAATTATGAAATTTATAATAATTTGACTCAGACTATAAGTACAAAAATTATAGAAAACTATGAAGACGTTGGTAAAAGAAAGCAAAGACGATGTGAAAATCAAACTATTTTATGTGGGAAAAAAAGTTTGAAGTCGATACATATCTTGTTATTATAGATAAATTGATTCCTGAACTTGACAGAAAATTCAATTTTTATAATCTTTTTCTTTCTCAATTAAAATTTTTAGTTTATTTTAAAACTGACAATAAACCAGACATTGATTCATTAAATAATTGTATTCAATTTTACCATAACGATCTCAATGTCTCGACGATAACTTGAAAACATAAATATCTCATTTTTATAATTGGTATATCAAAACAGTTTTTTCAGATATTGACAATTTTATTGTGGTGCTACAGCAAAACTTCTTTTTGAACGACAACTTATTGATGTTTTTCCAAATGTATATATTGCATTGAGATTATACCCGACAATACCATTGATAAATTGTGAAGCAGAACGTTAATTTTCAAATTTAGCTCTAATTAAAATTCAACCAAGATCTACATAGATTGAAGATAGATTAAACGTATTTACAATTATGTCAATTGAAAATAACATATTAAAAACTCTAATAATTTTTAGAGTTAGATACTTTTGCATCGAGTAAATCTAGAAAACAATATTTTTAATAATCATTTGTTTGTATTTTTGTGTTATTATCATATATTTTATATTTTAACATTTAATTAGATTATATTTTTTAATAAATTAACTATGTAACGTAAATTTTCTGTCTAAGAAAAAATATTTTTCTTATTCAACTAATAAATATAAATTGACATATTATTTTAAAAATACTTTTTTTTTTTTTGTAAAATTAGAGCCCTCAAAAATAAATTAGCCCAGGGCCACTAATTTCATTAATCCGGCTCTGATTATGTAATATAATAATATTCTAACGACCGCGACATGATTTCGCACTTCACACTACTTAAAATATATTACAGATGCAATCGGAAGTGACTAACGTACGTTGCACGGACCACAACGTTTACGACAGGTCGCACTGAATCCAAAAGTATGTCGACAATCGAAATACGACGTCCGATGGCCGCGACACGACGTGTGTACTTCTGATTTCACAGTAAAAATATAATTGAAATTTTATTGACGATACACGTCTTACGGGCTACAACGATTAACGAAAAGTCGCACTATAAACAAAAGCGGCGAAAACGGAAACGAGTCCGACACTCAAACGCTGACGGAGACAAACTGAAGACGGATAACTGATGAGCGAGTGCGGTAACGACAAAAGCCGTGATTATAGAAGAAGGAGGTCGTCGAAAAGTTCAATACATCGCGCTATTACACGTACCGGTTCGGACTATGAAGAGGTGGCGGCGTGAACAATATTATGCGGTAGACATTATATACATAAAATACATGAAACGTTCAAAACTATATGGAGACATTAGTCCCCCTCTGGAATTTTTTCTCGTTTTAAGCCCTGCATTTGAGGTGGTATGTAACATTACGATCGGAATTTTTTTTTATTTACAACCTACATTAAAATAATTCAATAAACTAATTTAATGAAAAAAAAAAAAAATAAAATAAATGACACAAAGAAGACCCGAGTGAGAAAATATCCATTGATATGAGTGTAAATATAGATTCATAAGTAAGGTGACTAGATCAATGAAAAAAAAACCAGGACAAAAAAATTATTCTTAAAAAAAAATCTTTATTTTAATTTTTATGTTTAAAATATAAATTAATTTAAGAAATTACAACTTTTAAATTAATTGTACTTTGTATTTGATTTTATTTGTTTTAGCAATTTATTTTAGGTTCAAGACTTAATTATAAAACTCTAAACAATTCATATTTAAGTTTGTGTTAATTAGCAAAATTGCTTCGATTGTTTTATTTTTTATTCGAACCTGTTGCACTTATTTTCAATTTATGTTTTTTTGATTTTAAATTATCTAAAATATCAGCTTGCCCACTATGTCCTGCATTACTTTAAATTGAATGGTACAGTGTGCATTAAATTTCTGTAATATATCGACCTCATTTTATGAAATCCTATTCTTTGAATAATTATATTTATATAGTTACACTGACATTTAGGCATTTTAATATTATTAGAGCTCTGAGCAGGTATTTATGATTAAAACTAATATAAAAAAAAAATAAGAGCACAACATTCGTTCCCACTCGTAGTTTTTGTGAGTATGAAATACTAAGTATTCTACTGATGTAGAATACAATAATTATGGTAATGCTTGTCGATCAACTGTATTAGAGGGTAACCATACACCATACACTGTACTCTGTACAGTTGTATGCATTTGTGCAACCACATAGTATAATGCCTGTACTAGAACCAAAATTATAGTCATGAGGTTGTAGGGGGCGGATGAAGCCGAAAGAGAGTGCTATAGACTAATATAGTCTCTACAAAATGAACGCAATAAATTAATTATTCAACTAGTACTAAGTGCATATAATATATTACAATATGTTAGGCAAATTTAATATTTACCATGAACTATAATTTTCAAAATTCGTACAAGAAAAAATATAATTTTTTTCTTATATACATGAGCGGAAGTGAATTTTAAACATTTTTATACCTATTTTGTCCATGTCTCAATAATAAATAATAATAATTAATATTAATTGTTTCGAGCATCTTTTTCCCTTAAAATTGTTTATTATGCAAAATAAGATCAGTTGAACATAATTTCACAATTATTGATGTTGCAGGTAATAACAGGTTACAATTTAAAAGTATATTTAATAGGTAAAGCACATATTTTTAGCTTGTATGATTTACTGGCATTATAATAATAAAATTATAGTTAATGTTCGATTAGATGTCTACAATTCCAGTGTCATTCAAACGGAATGGATATGATTTTTTTACCAGCAGATATAGAAAATGAATCGTACTGTACAAAAAAGTAAATGATTATAAATAAAAAAAAAAATTATAATACGAAATTTTTATAGTTAGTCATGTTTAAATTTAATCGATTTTCTGTAAATCTATTTATTAGATAAATTCAATTATATTTAGGAAGGTACAGACAAAAGAATATTTGAGTACTTATAAATAATAACATCATTTAATTTATATTACCTATCTGAAAAAGGTACATTATAAAATATTACTTATGCGATGGATTATGGATGAATGAAAAGATCTAACACGTTACTGTAATAACGTGAAAATAAAAGGGAAAGAGATTTACTTATCAGATACGAATATTAGATTTACGTTATTACCTTTCTCCAGATTTTCAGAGGGCTCTAGAAGTCGTGTAGTCGAGAATTTGACCAGTACAGTGTAATATAAATTTAATATATAAATTAAAATAATAATATAGAGTATATTATGATCACACACTTTAGGTATACCTGATTTGTAGCACTGTATACATTATGCTTTTTAGAAAAAGTAAGGTGACACAAATAAAAAACTTTCTGAACATGTGAATTAAAATAAAAACAACACTAGTTAAGCTCGTTGAAAAGTGAAGTCCAGTTGTCGCTCGTAGAATCCGGTGTTGAGTGGTATTACTCGAATGGTTTAAAAAACGACATGGTCAAGCCGACCAGAGTGGTTAGCGGCTTCATCAAAGGCTTCTGTGTTTCCAAAGATTTAGTCTTTTCCTTGGTGATAGAGACCCTTATTCGGCCATCCCCAGTCTCAGGCGGCACACAAGAAAGTCACACGTATTACGCCCTATTGTCACCAACACGTGTCAATTTCTACGTGACTTTTACAATGCGAGTCGTCCCTTTCATTAGTGATGAGAGAGTTATATTGAAAGTAACAGTTATCTGCGTGCGAAAACTTGACCGTTATTTATTTATTATCTTTATCTATACAATAATATGTCAGCATATTATTATAGTACGAAATTTTTTTGTGTGTAGATGATATATCTACGTCTTTGACTTAAGATTCTGAATAGAGTGATGAATTTATTGATTTTACAATAATGTGTGTGTTTGAGTGTCTGTCAATATGATTAAAAACTTAGCAAAAATATTAACCTAATGTCATATTTGTCTTACACTATTAACTGGTATTTACCCTTTAATTGAAATTTATTTTAAAATAAGTAACTAAATTATTTTATAGTTTAAATCTTGATCCTTATTAATGAATTTAGGTAATTAGTTTTATTCAAGCAAACTAGAAGTTGCATTTGTCAATTTGAAAACAAGAAGAGATGTAACAAATTCAAATGATTTTATTTTTGGATTATTGACTCGTGTGAATAAATTATTTGCCTAGCGTTGTAAAGATAATGATGTATTCTTGTTAACTTTTGATGAGTTTTTCAATGACATGTAAGTTCATTAATTTTTTGTGTATTAAACAAAAGATAGCCATACTTATTAACAACTATAATATCTAACTTAATACTATGAATCTATTTTTACTGCTTTACGGTATTTATAGAAAATATATGTTAATACATTTTGAGTTGTATAGGTTGATAAAATGTGGTACAAAATAAATATATATTATTATAATAGTTAAACACTAATAAACGAAGTATTTTTGGAAAAAAATTATATTAACCTACTGTAATACTAAAAGTAAAATAAATAATTAATAAGTATATCAGAAAAAAAAAATTATGAAAATTATGTTATAATATTTTTAGTGATGTAGGTTGACAACCGTGTCCGCTTAAAACCGTTTTTCGTATAAAATTATAAAATGATTTACCTATTATAGAATTTAAATTTAACACGCTCACAATATAATGATCCACTCAACACCTAATTATAGCAGAGTTGTACCCACTTACACATATTTTTATTTTTTAACTTAGCGTAAAATAACAAATCATTTTTTTTAGACAGTAAAAAAAATATTCTTCAAATGCTGACCAATCTGGTCTGAAAAAAGTGCTTTTTTTTGATAGAACATTTGTATGAATTCGTGACCATATGTGTGTATTTGCTGAAATTTGGCATACATGTAGAGTACTGATGACAACAATGCTCTGAACCACTCAAAACAACGGTTGTCGGGTCAGTTAGTGAGGTATAACTATTGATTTTACTCCTTACAACTTGTGATGAATATAAAATATCCATGTCCCCCACTACAAAATGGCCATTACGTCACTGTTGGATACTATAATAATTAATTTTAATAATCAATAATTTTTTTATGTATATAGATAGTATGGGCGGTAGAACAATAAAAGTGAAATATGAATCAAAAAACCTTTAAATATAATTAAAAAAAAAGATAAATAATATTTAATATTATGTTTATATAAATGTAGGTACAATAGTATAATTAAGGGACTAATCAAATGTGTAGCCTTTGGGCATATGTGGTTTAAATGGCTTAATATTAAAAGTTTAATACAATTATTCAACAGTCTTTATATGAGCAATATAAGCACTTTCTCCCCTGTAATTCAATTGTGTTGTGTAATTCACTTTTATAATTAAATTGATATTAATTTGTACTGCTGTTAAAATAATTTCTTTTGGCTTTTTCTATAATTATTTATCGAATTTGTAGAATTACTGTTCAGAATTTTCGAGTCTGGTGTATTTAATACTTTACATAATATCTTTAAATAATTAATATGCTTAATATTAAGCACGATTCAAATAATTTAAATTCAGTGGTGTACGCAGAATTTTTTAAAAATGGTAAACGACTTAAAAAAAATATGCATTTAGTAGAAATAAGATTAGGTTTGATGTCTGAATGAATAAAATAGGTTCTCATTTTTCTCTTACCATTATAATTGGGAATCGTACTTAGTAGCATTTCGTCATATCAAATATCTGACTGTAATATGCACTTAAATTATAAAATCATTAATCATTTTTGATAAATTATTTAAAAATATAAATAATAGTAACAAAACAGGTTTTTATTTTAGTTATGTTTTTGATAATTTTATTATTATAAATAGGTATATAAATTGTATTAAATAAATTAAATTTAATCATAACAATAAATAATAATTGATATTAAATTATTATTTTTTAATTTATATGAATAAAATTGCATATGTGATAATTTAATAGTTATTTAACGTTTAGATTACTTACACTGAAATGTTAGCATGACTTCAACTTTAGTCAATTATTCTTTTACTCACGTCCATTATAAAAATTAATTATAATGTATATAATAACAAAATGAATGAAAAAAATAATTATACATAATATTGTCAATAGTAATTCACATATCCATGTTGCAGACGAAAAAAATTAAAAATAATTAATGTATTTTGACTGTTTCTTTTTAAACTATTGCTTATTTAATAATTGATTAATTGATTCGTTAGATAATTTGTTTCACTATATTCGTGATTAAGATACGGCTTTTAATAAACATTTAAGAACAACATGATTGTATTTTAAACTATTAAATCAACATCAAGTGTCTGTAAAAAGAATTTTATTCTAATCAAGTATTTATTAAATATTTCAATCTTTTAGATTTAAATGGTGTAAATATAAGAAGGTATGTCTTGTTAACGTTTTGGATAATCGCGTAAATTAAAAATACACAATAAAAATAATATTAATTATCATTATTTATTAAGAAGCATATTCCTAGCAGAGTAATCTTGATAATTTTTATTTTTTAATTGGTATTATGATATAGGCAATTATTAGGCATTATACACCTATAATAATAATATCAAATATATAGTATTTATTTTTGAAGAATAGCAACAGGTAACGGATAACTATCTATTCGATTAGACAGGATAATGCATCACGTGCTAATGTACTTACTTGGTTTGATTTTATAAATATTATTGAATAGTAGATTAGTAGATATATCAGTGATATTTTGGAGAAATTATATCCCTTTCTCCCTTAAGCATGTGTCATTTATAATTTATTTTGTAATTAATTATAAAAATATTAATATTATTATTATTATTTTTTAATCATATGAATGTCTCGATTGGTTGATTTTTTTATAACGTTATCTACCTATATTTAATTAATATATATATGTACAGTAATTAACTACCTAGTAATTATATTTATTGATGATATTATTTAAAAAAAAAATTCAATATATCTACGCCACTATTGTGGTGTATAATATAATAAGGATTAGGTTATCATTATGTAATACGAACTCTCTGTTGAGCTGTCCTAAATTGGGAAGAAAAATTATTGTTGTCAGTGATAGAACACGTGTCTAACAACATAATGTTTAAATTGTGTTTATTGCTGCTTTTGGTATTATTTTTTTTTTATTGTTTTAAACCCTTAATGTATCTATATATAGTATTTTGGATTTCTGCAGCCCACATTACGTATTACGTAAACGATTTTTGGCTATTGATATTACATAAACATTTAAAACGGCTTGAGTGGAAATTGGGAACGATGATAAGAGAGGAACGGGTGTATTACCATCCCATCCCTACCGAGTCTGTCGACTTGTACTAGGTGCTGTATCACGATGTTAAGACACGGACTCACGTAATCGCACGGACATCTTCGCGCACGTTGTATACAATAATACAGTCACGCGTTTTTCATGTGTCATGTGTTAGGACCCGTCGTCATCGTTATCGGAATATAATATATTAAGCAATATAAAATACGTATATACCTTTTAATTGTCGTCGTACGATGTGTGTATCTATAGAAAACATGTTATGTTCTCATATTTACCTAATTTGGGTCTTACGATGCTAATAATGTACCCGGAAAATACTGTTGTGTACACGTTACAGGCGAGATAAAATTAACTATTAGAATTAACGAAATTTTAAATAGTTTTAATCTTTAATAGTTAAAAACGTGTTAAGAAGAATGAAAGACGAGCATTTTGGTAACCGGTGGCAGTACTGAAGATGAGATAATTAATCTAGTTGTAATAACGTTATTACTCCATATTATCACAGATTAAATATAAATTTTATGTGCATAATGATATTTTATCATTATTATATTATTTAATTATGATATTATTGTATAATCACTTAATTTGTATGATTCTGGATTATTGAGATGAATTGTACCGATATACATTCATTCAAGAATATTGGTTATACATTTTGGTATCCTTTAACTAGGAGTCATTGTTTTATAATGTTTAATTTTTTAGCATAATTATTCTATGTATAATACTTTTAAATAATAGAATAAAATAATGCATTTGAAAAATTATTTGTCATAAAATTGAAAAAAAAATTGCTAATGTGGTTTTTGACTAATATTCCCTTGACAGTTCCTTTTGATAACTATTAATTTTTTAGATATAAATATGGATCATATTAATGAAATTATTGTAAGTTTAAGAATTAACAAATCATTTAGGTACTCATGTAACATGTTAGATAATTACCTACCTATATTTTACCATAAAAAACATTAATATTTTCATTGAATGTTACCTTATTCAATTTTACCACCATCGTTCTAATCCATATTGAAAGACTTATTTTATTTATCATAAATTTCATTGACGTTTTATTAACAATTAAAGCATTAACGCTCCTACTGAATACACACACAATTGTGTTGTATGTATTATAGAAAATTATATTTATTGTGTATCTTTTGATATCCAAATTTTATATTGCTATATGTATATTATTATTATGCTCTATTAATTAACAAAATAAACATTTTTTGATGGACATAATAGATTGCGTGTTAAGATAATAGTAAACAACGGTAGCTAGAAAAACTGTGATTTTTATGTATTTACGTTTATGTTTTTATACATTTTAAATTTAAAGTGTTCCTTTTGAATCACTATTCAGTATTGATATCGTGTCTCGAATTTAAATTATCAATCTAAATTATTATTTTAAAATTAAATTATTAGACTAATCACTATAGGTTTGTCGGGGATTATACAGATTGGGATCGCACTTTCAAATTATGTCAGATCGGCTAGGGACAGGTGTTAAAACTGTGCACACGTCTATAATAAAAATCTATACACTACATTGTACACTATTACCTCACCATACTTTATTATTATATAACATAGAATGATAAAAAATAACCATTTGAGCAACTTATTGGTAATTTTTTTAGGTATTAAGAATCAATCAAGATTCTAACTGATAATTATACGATTACGATACTTAATCTACTATTAATTAAAAACTCTTAAAATCTCAATAATATAACTTTCTACATAGGTAGATAATTAGATTCTATTTTAATGAATTACGGAATAAAATTTATCTGAATAGTTCTCAATTTATAAGTCTTATCTGGACAGTAATAATAAATTTTAAATTTTATTCAAGAATTATTCTTTTAAATTTTAAATGAAATTATATGGGGAATGTTGTATTGATTTCTACAATTTTGCGGTGATACTATACTGTATTTCTAATAGTAATTCAATAAAAAGTAGTATTAATCAAGTAAAATGTTTTAAGCAATTTATTTTTATGCAATAAAACTTTTAGAATATTTTAATGGATTTTAAGCTTTTTGATACAAGTCGTTTAAGAAATACTTTTTTTTAGATTTATATTAATATAATTTTTATCTCTCAGTTAAAAAGGTTTGAACATTTAATATAAGGTTTTTAATATTTTTTATGTTTTTAAAATTCAAATGTTTCTGTATCCAAGGGTTGTCTCTATTCGTTGTAAATCGAAATGAATTGACTGGTAGGTACATGCCAGTTGGTATATATTACAAAGTCATAATATGTTTGTTATTTGGACGTATTAACGATTTCTGCGTAGCCAGATTTGACAAGTTTTTTGATTACATTCCTTAATTTTACTTATGATAGTGGTTTGAATAATTAATTTATATTGACGACTAAAAAGAGAAAATGTTAAAAAAAAAAATGGTACTCAATTAATTTTATAAAAAGTTTTCATTTGAAAATTAAAAGTTGATAATATTTTTACAAAATTCACGTTAATTCAATTAATAAATTAAAAATTAAATACTAATTAATTAATAATTAAATTATAAAACTTAAAAACTACCTACCATACAATATTATGTAATGATAAAATAGTTGTTAGTTTGTGAGGTTGATCATGTATATAAGCATATTTTAATGTATAATTGAAACAATTCAAATATTAAACAATTATTAAAAATACATTTTTAAACATGGTTTTAAATTAGAAAATTATAATGATATACTAAATTGGTATCTCTAAAATTGCATTATAATTAAAAACATAATACCTACAAATCATGTTAGGTATTAAATTCGTTTACCAAATTTCATAAGTAATATTATTAAATAATAATTGATGTAGTAAAAATTATCAAAAATAAAAATCAATACAAATAATTATGTTTTTGTAATTTTATATTATTTTAGATTGAACAATAAAAATAATAAAAATACATATATGTATTATCTATAGTATTATAATATTTTAGAATACACATTTAATATACAATATACAATGAGCATTATTCATAAATACTTTATGAGTCTTGATTTTTTAAATTGTTATTTAATTTATTGGTGATACAAATAATCATTTTTAAAAATGTGATAGAAAACATAAAACTAATTTTAAATAATAATAACATTCACTTAATTATAATATAATAATTATATCTAATTGTAGATACTTGAAATTTTTACTGATTGTTTAAATTGTCGTTTTTTATGTATGGTATTATTTTTAAAATATTTTGACTTTTTTAAGCTGGTTATATTTTTAATTTTTTTTTTCTTTAAGTTTTTTTTTATAAGTGTTGAATAATTTGTTGGGTAAAAATTCTTAAAAATGTAATAAAAATGACACAATAGTTGTTCTTATATTCGTATGAGAAATATTATATTTCACGAAAATTTACAAACTACAATTATTTTGTACTAAAAAATTTATAAAATCTTTAATTTTTATAGTAAGGGTTTGAAAATTGAATACAATATTTTTAATAAGTAGATCATTCTAGTATAACGAAGAAATATTTATAAAAATACGATTATATTTTGTAAACATTTGAAGTTTGAATTTGGACGAAGAAGCGTACATAACATGGTATGAATATAATTCGTATTAATTTAATAACTAAATACCAGAAATAATATAATAATGCAATGTTTTGTAAAAATTTAAATCAACTTATTGTAATACAAATATTAAATTAAATTATTTTATTAGCAATATCAAAAAACATGTTATAAAAATATATTTTTAGTGACGTATAGGCTGACAGATCATGTCCGCTCAAAATTGTTTTTCGTATAATCGTATATTATAATATATCATTGAATTCAAATTTATTATATCCATTACAGTGTCCCACTTGGTACTTACTATACAGCAGAGAGGTAACCATTTTTTTTAAATAATTAAAAATGTAATTAATAAGACCAATTCTAAACTTTAAATTAACTTTAAAAAATAATGAATTAGTATAATTAATTTAATGTGTTTATACATATTGTTTACAGTAGGTACTATATAGATATTCTAGATAATATTATATGGTTTATTAGCCTATAATAATAAATTTATTGTGTTATAAATTTCATTAAATAAGTTAAAATTTTTTAAAGTAATTAAACATAAATTATTTTAATGTGTTATAGTTGTCATTATAAAATTCCATTTTATATACATAACACAAGCATATATACTTATGTTATACTTTTGCCAAATTTTTTTAACAACATATTATGTACTATTTATTGATTGAATGTTGTATGAATATATAATGTAGCAAATACTCGTTTAGGTATAGGTAGATTGTGTTTTGGTTATCGTTTTTGTTTAAAATTCTCTATAGGTACGCGTGTTTATTATTGAGAATTTAAATAAAACTATCTTAATCTATATAACTATTTGATTATACGCGTTAATAAATATTTTTATATAATAACTGATGCTGATATTTACTTTTTTAATACTAAAATTGTATTTTAATAAAATGATATGAATTTGGTAGGTAGTTAAAACATACAAATGTGTTGGGGATGCTACTACCTATCTAATAATCAAATATATTGAACACGAGTAATTCATATGTAATTCCTTTTCATGTGTGTGTTTAGTATTTATATTGTAAATGTGTGTGTAGTAAAAAAGACCATTAATATTATACGTTTGATTAATCGATAAAACATATGACAATAATACATGTAAATACTCATATAGCATAGTTGGTAAGTAATAACTAATAACTAATAATGAATAACGCAAAACAGTATTATCATAAAATATGTATATAAAAATACAAATAACAATACAAGTTAATATCTATTGCTTTAATATCTTATAGTACCTACCTAAATAATATGTTTGGTGGTTAGTTAATTGTTTGTTTAATGTTAGTTTACTTTATACTGTTGATAGAACCATTGTTATTGTTCTTTTATTATTTTTCAATACATTTTGTTTGGGTTTTATTTTCTACAATATTATTTTGAACTGGGTTTCAGTATATTTTTTGGTACGAATATTATAATTTAGTATCTTGTGTAAACATTTAGTTTAGCTTTAGTCTTTGGATTATTAATATTAATATTGTACTCAGGTTATATTTATCATGTATTATATTACATAATGGTTTTATGGCGATTCTCGTTTGGTACCTTCAAATATTATGACGTACATTATTATATAAATTCATTGTATATACATCCATCGTAATGAACGTGATTGTTATGTACAGTTTATATAAATGTGATTGAAAAACAGTACGACCGTATCGCGATGGTCGCACTCAGTGCATAATGCACTAACTGGTATTGAATATCATTTAATCAATCGTTAAAACGCTTTTCGGATAACGGAAAATTCTCTTATACTTTCAACTACATCTACTCTTTTTGTGAATTTAATTAAATTAGTTATGTATACACCAATACCGCTCTTGTTATTATGAATAAAAGGTATATCTTTGGAAAATTTTGCCAGAAGCTATTTTTAGAATGTTAATTATTTTCCGGTTTAAAGTTTAAATTGCTTTATATCTCAACAATATTTCTACAAGTATTATACAATTATAAAAAATGCGTCTTATATTGTAAAACTGTAAGAGATTCAAACGTGTTTTGATTAAATTAATTTACCACCGTTATTATTTAAACGATTCTTTTTAAACTGTTTAAATTGTCATGTATACAAATATTATATTATAATATTAAATAAATGCAAAAAGAAAGTTTCTTTGTTAATGTATTTTTTTCAGAGCTGCCTAACAAAATAAAATCGATCCTAACGTTCGATGTGCTAATGAACGATTAAAAACTGTTTATTAAGCGAATTATCATTATATTTGTAAATAACAATAATTAAAGCAGTAAAAAAATAGGTGGCAATAATGAGGAACAATTTAGTAAGTGTAATACCTTTAATGTTTATTTATGCATAATATATACATCAGGGACAGTCAAACTTTTTTTTAATCACGATCTACTAATACTTAATTTTTGAGGATCAACTTCGATAAAATAGTTTTTTTTTTTTTTTATTAAGTTACTATTCCACCATAATTAATTTTCGTGTGCGTAGCAAAAAATAAATTCTAACACAATCGACTTAGAAATCGTTTGAGATCAACTGGATCAACTGTTTGGTCGCCCCTGGTATACATGGAGCTATAGTTAACTATTAAAGATTTAAACTTTCAATCTGTTCAGAATACAAGTATTATATCAAGTACCAATTCTACAGAATAAATAGTAAAAGTCTTTAAATTAATTGTATAGTTATACGTTTATCTTAATTTAATTTAAATTAAATTACCTATGGAAGTATAGGTATTATGTGTGTATTTGATGTTTGTGATTTACCGTTCGTTATTTATTAAAACTCATAAATAGTGCCTCGAATATTATTTTCAATATTCAGATTCAGTTTTTCACAACTATGAATATAAAATATTTGTGAGTTTTAATCGGTTCATGCCGGAATGAACTGCGCTATCGAATTGTTCGAATTCAGTAAAAATGTTTTGGTGTAGATTTAAAATTCAAAATTATATTATATTGCTTGTAGTCGGTGTTACCGACACTGAACGGTAATGGAAATGAGCAAATTCATCAACTGAAATTAAATAGCTCAATAAATATATAATATATTATTATCCTTGTGGTTTTTTTATTAGAATGCTTGTGATCAATGGTGGTGTAAATTTTTTTTATCAATGAGACAAGAAAATTCTAGATATTTTATTCTCTTAGTATTAACTTAACGTAGAGGATTTAGTTCAAATTGTTTTTTTTTAATGTACTGGTTTTACAACGATATGTGAATTTGTTTTTACCTTTTGTGGTTGTAAAATGTCAGATTTTTGTGCATTGTAGAGTAAATTTGGAAAGTACCTAATTGTTTCTTATTTGGATAATAATTATTAGTAGTGTTTTTTTTTTCTGAATAGGAAGACCTAACCATTTAAATATATTTACGTGTATATAATCGCGGTTATGCATCAAAAAATAATAAATTCTGAAAGTAGTATATCAAGAATTTTTCGATAATTATTTATAATTATAGTACTATATTCAGAGTTATATGTATATATATATTATAGAATTTACGTGTAAACAGGCAGTATTTTCCAAGTTCTTAAGAGTTATTTTGATATTAAAATAAAAATTCGTACATACTGCTAATATTTGTATTATGATAATCTATAATTTAAATATAATACATGTTTAAATTTGGATAAGGGTAAAATGTACATTAAGTTAATATATTATGTATATATTGTTTAATATATTATTCAAATAAAACCAAACATAATAAAGAAATTTAATTTATCTTACTAACTAAAATATCTCATATTATTATGTTTATTAAAATAATGGTTGGATATAAATATTTAGATCATCAATATTTTTTATTTACGTTTTTTTTTTTTTTTTTTGGCCATTTCATCTTTTTTTCAGAAGATCTTACTATTTCTATTTTCTTGTCTAAATATATATTGATATCCATGTGTTTTTTTTACTATAATCTCTCAAAATAGCTTCCCATTTCAATTCGTTAAAGTTCTATTTATAATTATTTTCACAAACTAAAAAAGTGTTACAGATAATGTATACTTTCGATTTGCTGTATTAAATTTTTTTAAATAACAATTTTCTGTCAATGTGACCTTTAGCGGCTTAGTCATTATCGCCGTATTTGTTTTCTATCAAAAGCTATACTACAATTTCGACAAAAGAAATCAACATATTATTTTAGAGATGTTTGAAAACTTAAATTAATCATATTGTAATGATTACGATGTATTTCCGAATGTATATGTTATTAATAATAAAACACCAACTATAATAATAACTTATTATAGAGTTGTATTTTATTTAATACACAACATATAAAAGTATAATTGTATAACATATTTATTATTGTTGTGTAAGATTTAAACGAATTAAAGTTTTATAACCATTCTTTAAATTTATTACGAATGTATAAACAGTATACAATATAAATATTAAATTTATAAACATATTTATCTAAATTTAATAATATTTTGGAATATATGAATTTTGAAATTAATAAAATAGTTTTTAAATTACATTAATTATTTTATTATTTAGACCAGTATATACATGAAATAAGTATTTTTGTATAAATGGTTAGTTGATATTTTTTTTCTGTAGATTTTTTATATTTTTTCTAAATTAAAGTTTGCAAATATAAATATTATTTTATTATGAAATAATAATAAAAAGTTGAAAATACTATTTTTATTTTTTTTTTTTATAGTATTTTTATTTTTAATGTTTGAATTTTGTTTTCATAAATGGAATAAATTACAAATTATTTTCACTATTATTGAACAAATTTACGGAGACACTAAAAAGAGAAATAGTATTTTTCTGTGTTTTAAAAAAATGTAATATATACAAGAACATTGAAATTAGTAAATAACTAAGTATAGTACAAAAACAAATTTATATTTAAATTTGTATTCACATTTCCATTAATATTGAGTGTGCATATTATAAGTAGGTATCTAAAAACTTGAAAATTAGTTAAAAGTTTTATCTAAGGATATTTTGAAAAGTTATAAATATTCAAAGCATTGTGAATAAAAGGATATAAATTAACAAAGTATGAAACACAAACTTTAATTAGAGCGATAAAATGAGATATTTTAGTTTTGATATTTAAAAGGAGCATTATTAACAATATTCAATTACCTACTTACCTTCAAACTTAGGAATCGAAACTATATTATTATACATTTATTACAAAGTAAATTTTTGAGATTCAAAACTATTAATCTTTATTTTCATTATTTAATTACCAAGAGCACATTTTTTTTTTTTTTTTGATCTAATGTTAATTATATTATAATGCAACAATATATTAACGATGTTATAGTCTTCTGATTTGTTTTTTTATATAATTGTATCGTTTTAAATTTAAATACAAATAATATTTTGATTTCATTTTGAACAAATTAAAAATATTTTTATTTTAAACGTTGTAAACTATTTGAGTATTTAAGAGTTAAGACCAACTAGTAACTAGTATTATATATATATATATATATGTACATATAATAGATTTATCATAAATATGTCGTTTCTTTCTATTTTTTTCAAATAATCAGATTTAATACGGCGATAATAATATTTTTAAGGCAATTTTTTTTATAATATGTTATTACTTTTATCAAAGTTATAAAAACAAGTTAGTACTTGAAAATATAAATTGGAATTATCTATAATTTACATAGTATTAAGCTTCGTTGAGAATGATTTTTACGATAAAATAATATCCTCGAAAACTTTAAATATGTTGTAATATGTTTGTTTAAAATATATATGATATTATGTGACATTAAACCATATAAACTAAATAAATTAGTAAAATGAAAATTAGCAATTTTAAAATGTATATTAAAACGAAACAAACAAAAATTGTTTACACTAAATTTACCCCGCCAACTGTGTAATTTAAAAATGATCACTTTGGTGGATGTTTATAGCATGCCTGTTAGAACGGCTAGTACAATGAATTAAGGTAATTTAATTTGTTTTTAATGTTTCTAGACTTTGTTATAGAGGGATGTTACCATATTGTATGCTATTTTGTATCGAGCGGCCATGATAGTCAATTTGGGTGGAATACGATGGATTTAATTAAAAAATTTAATTTTTAATTTTTAATTAGAAGAATTTTAATATGTTTTTTATTTATTTTTTTGATATTATAAATACTTTTTAAAAGTATATAGCTTCCTAGAAAAAAACAATTACAACTTTTTATTCAAACTTTTTAACTAAGTTAAATAAATTGCTTTATTTAACTTTTAATTTTACTTGTTATTTTTACACACCATATATTATTAAAATTTATTCTCAATGTTTAAAAGGTTATATTTTTGTTCGCTGTAGAAAACGATAAAATAAATATTAGATGTAATTGTTTTTAAAATGTTTCTCTGTATATTATCTTTTTATTTTTCTTTGGAATAATCTAATGACTAATTTTATATAGGTTTTACTTCATAAATAAAATTTATTTTATGATTTTGGATTTGTATAAGTTTTCAATACAAATTTATTTTATAACTAAAAGTAGTGTTTTAAGTTTTTTTTCTTTTTATCAAAATGCGAAATCTGTATAATAATTAATACAATGAGTATGTATGTAATGATGTTATGAAATTACAGACATGGGTAATATGAGTAAAAAGCCATTCATTAGTGACACTATAAGTTTTGGTTCTTATTAATTAATTAAATATAATAATAACATCGAAGATCATTTAAAATAAGGTGTAAACTGTGCAGGTACAATAATAAGTAGGTATTTAACAAGCTTATATTTGATAATCAAAATTACAGAGATAGAAATATAATTAAAGCTATGGGGTACATTGTACAATACAGCGAAAGAAATCAGATTTAGAGATTAATTAACAAAGTAAGATCGGAAAGAAATATCAATAATAGTTTTTTATTTTTAGAATTATTGGAGTCGAAAGCAACAGAAACATATAATGGGTGAAGAGAGAATTGAAAAAGGGATACAGTGTGGTTTTTTTATTAGGACTTCAATAGTTCAGACGATTATTTTATAAGTGTTTAAGGAAAAACTTTTGATTTGGTCATCTCTTGAAGTTTGATATGTGAGCAACTGATTAGACTTGGGGCACTTGGTGAGGTTACTTTTGTCTTTGATATAGCGTGGTTTGAAAGGTTATATTCCTCGTATTTGATGCAGTGGGAAGCATAATTATAGAAGTTAAAAATGTACCCATAGTTGTGATATTTCCCCTTTGCTAACCATGTGCAGTAATAATGTCATAATGATAGGTTTGAGGCTTATGAAAAAAATAGATAGGGGATGACAGATGTCTATATTTTATATTTACAACGCTTTGTACAGAATAGCATAATTCGGATAGAGCCTCAAAAATAACGGCGTTGAGAGTTGTATGGTGAAGGTTTCTGATAATAATCCTATAAAATTATAACGGTGATGGGAAGAATGTGTGATAGCAGAAGTCTGTGTTGTACACATGATTCAAGTTAGCGTTATAATTCAACTATAAGTGAGAAAATAATACGAAAGCTGTTTTTACGACGTCATCAAAATGAAAAAAAGCGTCTGCGAGGGTGAATAATCAAAAATTTATTAAATGTCAAATTTACAGAAGGATCCACTATTTTATCAGAAAAATATTGTTTAAACGAATTTTGATGGGTGTCAAAGTTCATTAATCGTCAATGCTGTAAATATTATTGAATAAGTTAGCATGAGTAAGGTTATTTCTATCGTCCATACGTGATAATAAAATTACGTTATTATTTTATTTATTATTATTATTATTATTTTTTTTTTTTTGAAGACAGTGATAGTTTGCAGAAAACTGTTGATTGATGTTGCACTGTTTACCATCATTTTCTTGAAATTATTTTTATTTAAACGGGTTAATCGTGATATTTTCCATTGGTTATCACTAAAGAAAAATGGTCTTAGTCTACAGCCGTTACGTCCGTACCTACTAGTTTTCTCATTTTCGATTTTCAGGTTTAAACAGTTTTGGCATTACCATCTGCAGGTGATAATATAATAATATATTTTAATGATAGATCCTGTGTGATTGCACTCCGGAAAAGCGAGTCTAATTTTCGGGTAAACGTTTGTTATATTTATTATTTACCACGGCTTCTGGTCCAAACAAAATGTGTCGCCCACGTATTTTCCAAAAATCACGAGGTAATGTCAATACGTAAGACGTATATTGATCACATACACTCGTAGTATATTAATATGTTCACGGCAGCAGGTTTCTTATTACAGATATAGAAACAGACGTCTGGAGTTTTCTAACATCTCCACGGCCGTCAATTAAAATTTTTTTTTTTATAATATTTCACACAATGTAAGTGCATATTATTTATAGCCGTATAGATTTGTAAAATCTAAGTAAAACCTTAGTTATAAATAGTCATGATATACAAGCCTTGATATGATGATTTAGTAAAAACCTATAATTGAATAAATATAAAGTGTTAGTAAATATTACTCTAAAGTACGTAGGTACCTACACCAGATTTACAATACTGAGATGATGATACGTTGTATGACAATGATAAAAGGGGGGAGGATTACAATTTATAAATTCGGTGTTGAGGTGAAAATGGAAAACGTAGTGAAATATTCCGATCAATGTAAAAAATAAAGTATCAATATAAGTAGTGGAAAGCGGGATAGTTTTGTACGAGAGGCAAAATCGTATGAAAGGTTTTCTGAACATAAAGTCAAAATAGATAAAAAATAACTGATATTTATCTTTCCATAACTGTATGTTTATTGTTATCGACAATTATTAACCTCAATGTAATAAATTACCGCTCAAATTATTATTATCATAAAATATGTACTCGTATAATTACTATTATTTATTCATATATTGTAATTAAAATTTTTTATACTTACTTCATTTCATTTGACGAAAAAGGAAACTTTCAAACATCGAAAAAGTAAGTACAGATTATTTAATGACATCATTTGGAGGAATATTGCTGATACTTTTTACTTAATTACTGTAATCTGAAGCTACCTTCTGTGGGGTAAAAGCGTATGCCATAGACTCACGTATGGTATTAAAAAAGTGATATCAAGCATTATGCAAGCTGTCTACAACACAGAGTAAGAATACAATGATAAATATTAAAATATTTATGAACACTATAAATATCAGTTAAGTATGAAAATCACTCTAACCTGTAGGAAAAAATTGTATTCTTAAGAGTACATTCAACATTTTTATTTATTTTTAAATACAATTTAAAAAAATTCTTTAATATTATCGAAGTTAATTATATTTATGATACAATTACTCAATACAATTTCAAATTCTTAAAATGTTGTAAGTTCTACAATGCTTAGAAGTTAGTAGTACAGTTTTTCCACGCTATCCCCTATTATATAAAGTGTGTATTATAGTGCAATTATACATGATATTAAGTAACAAAATACCATATACCTGTCATTTACACTTTATTTTTAATTTTTATTTTTAATATGGTTCATTTGTGCAGGTTCTATAGTTTAAAATTAAATTAATTTTAATTTTTAAGTCATTAACAGCGTGATTTTTCCTATCTTACAATTCCAATTATTTACAATTTTTTTCTTAAATTTATAAGTCATTAGTATTAGTTCAATTTAAAATTAATTGATTTTAAGATTAATTAACATTAATTTTTTATAATGAGTTTATATATAATTAAATAGTTGTTCAAAAAAATATAACACAATTAGTTATAAAAACTATGAGTAATAGTTATTTTATTGCATCATTTTTCGTGGGTAGAAGTATCGTACGGATTAAAAACTAAGTTTATAAAGTTACGGGCATGACGTACTATATATTCTCAAAAAAAAAAAAAAAACGGATTTTAAATTTGTAGACGCTTTTCTATGTAACTTAATATAATTTAGATTTTGAGTGAGAAGGATTGTCTTATGAATTTCAAAACTTGATATATACGTTTACGAGAATTTCACGTTTATATATTCGTTAAAATAAAATGTTGAAAAACATTTGAAACTATTTGAAAATTTTTAACTTAGCATATTATTGCAATAATCTATTGTCTTTAAAGCTTTTATTTTTATAAACATTAAGTAAAAGCAATATATGTATAGTACTTGGACGTATAACAGACGTCACGCGTGGTAGTATAGGTGTAATATACAAATTTCTTTTGGTGTAGTTAGTTGTATAAGTGGTTTTTGAGTGTTAAGCATCTCATAAAATTTTGTGAAATTCTCGTCTAGAAACTGTATAGTTGACTGTACAGAATAATCATAATTGAATATAGGTATAATATAGAATGTGAATATCCCTCGTGAAGTCGTGAATTTTGTTCTCACAGCAGCAGCAGAAGTTGATGTGTGCGTGATAATGTTATATTATATTTTAATAGAGTGATATATTTAGGAGCCTCACTCGCTAATTTCAAAAAGTTTTAACTATCGTAATTATGTTATGTTTTAAATTATTTTTAATGTTATTGTTTTTTTTTTTTTACTTTTTTAAATAATAGCATACATTTTAAATTTTATATTCTAAAAAAAAATATTATTCAAAGTATTTTGATGTATTTAAAAAAAGTACCTATAGATAATTAGTTATAATAATATTTAAAGTTTTTGAAGAACACTTTAGGGCGACATAGGGGTTCTATTAAAAATTTTAGTTCGTTACTCTGCTATTTAAACTTAAAATAAGTACTTATAAGTTATAACTAAATAATTTGTCTTTCGTTTATCAAAGTACTCTAAAAAAATATTCTGTTTCAGAATACAAGCTTAAAAATGAATGTTAAAAATTAATAATAATAATAATAAATTGTAAAAAATATTAATTTTTTTTTTTTTGAAATAATATAAAATTATGTAAAAATGATATTTAAAACTAGTTAAAACCTTTCAATATAATGAATTTAGTAACTTATTAGTCTTATTAGTTGCATTTACAATTTGTGATAAGAATTTAAAAATTTATAGAAAACTAAAATTACTTGAAAAAGTTATAGAGTTAAGTATTGTAAGACACCTTTTGCGTTTTGTGGCTAAATGTTTTTATTAACTTGTTATTAATTAGATAACATAAGTCTCTGCTCTTATTTTAATGCAGGGTTAAGTATATTTAAGTTTTTTAAATAAATCAATTAGATGTTGCTAAATGATTGAATTAAGGTTTTGGTTTTAATATTATATTTGTTTACAGTTGTGAGATTTCAAGAATGGCATATGAAAATTAAAATGTCCAAAAATAAAAGATATTTTAGTATTAAATAAAGTCTACGAATAACATTGAATTTCTAGAAAAATAAATAATTTATTCAGACCTAGGAATTATATTTATACTCGTATGATAAAGTACCAACATGGTTCAAGTATTGAAATGTTAAAAATGTAAAATATTTATTAATGGAATATTAAGTTTATTAATATATTAGTTTTTGATTCTTAACTTTGACATTATAGCTGGAAAAAACCAATTTTATATGACTTATTCAATAAACGTCACCCTGTATCGTATATATAATCACTAACCAGTCTGTATTTATAATATATATGTAGGAACAACATGGACGGTTTTTGTGCACATAACACGTTTTAAAAACGAATTATTATATTTCAGCTAACAGGGTAATGGCGGGTGAATAGCAGCAATGTACACGGGGTGGTCAAGGGGTTGGATAAAATTAATTGCGTCCGGTCCTTATAATATATATATACATAAATATGTTGTGTGTGTGTTGTGTGTGCATGCGTATGTGTCTGTGTACGATTTGCCCCGTCGTCCGAAAAGATAAAAGAAAACTAATCAAAAAGTTTTTAATTAGAATTTTTTCCGCTTTGTATTGGATTTTGTTTGTGTGTAGTTGGCCGGAAACTAATTATCGGAAGTTTTTTGCTGTTATCCAGATTCCAGGGTTATGATGTGTTCGTTATTTTTGGGGAAATTGTGTTTGATATTCTTATTTTTGGTTTTTCATTTCTCAATCACTAGTAACAAATAAGGAAGTGTCTTTTTACGTATAATAGTAGCATCAATACATATATACACATTTCAAGAATTGTTGTTCAAGTTATAATTAAAGTACAAATACTTTCAATTAGCGAAATTGTGCAAATTGATATAATATAGTATCAAAGAATTCAGAAAAAAATATGTCCAATGAATAAACCTTTTTTCTATCTTTATTTTAAAAATTAAAACATTAATTTTGTATGTGTACAATATACAAAAAAAATTTTCTTAAAAATCTATATAAAATAATAATATACAATTTTACGATATATAGCATAAGAAGACATCTAAAAATTCTAAAATAACGTGAAACAACACATTGGAAAAAATGTATAATTTCATGTATCAATTTACTCGATAATGGAGGGAAATTATTAGGTATGTTATCACATTATAAATATTTATTACAATTCTAATATTTTCTGATAGAAAAATTTTTTGATTCGCTGCACAAATTTTTTTTAAGTTTAATTTTATAACAAGGAGGATCTTGTTAACTTATTAATAGTTAATATTTAAAATGAGTTACTATTCTATTATTTAAATTAATGTAACATTTATGTTTTTATATTTATAAACCTACTTAATTTTTCAAATACAATTATATAATTATTGTTAAATATGTAGGTTTATTATCTTATGTAACTTCAATAAAAAAAAAACCCAATTCAAATTATATAAACCTCCAAAATTGTATTTAAATATCTCTGGTGTGAAATAAAAAAAAATAAAAAAAATAACGCCTAAATAAATTATATAGTTAAGAAAAAGTAAGAATAAGCATTATTATAGTTGAATAATTCTTAAAAAAAAAAAAAATTATTTTGTTTTAGACGTTTTATATAATATGTATTATATTGTCTATCTATACTTAGTCGAATTATATAAACATATTTTTATAACAGTAAATAATTATTTATGACAAATAATGATTTTGTGATTATGAGTTTTTTACGCCAATCGACGAGCTGGTGAGTATATACGCCTATTATCAAAGGAAAAAGTAAAAAAGAAGGAATTAGCGAAATTAAGGATTGAGGGATTAACACTGTCTCATTGTAAAAAGTGTTGGCGTTGCGTTAATGTTTTCCCTTACTTTGAAATTAAAATCTTATATTGAGTGTAACATAATTGCAGTAGTTTTATCCTTTTACCTATAAATACATTAAAAACGCAACAAGATTGAGACAGACATAGACTTAATACAGAGTAAATTATTTAAAAAATATTAATACTTAACATTCCTAATTCGTTTTTTGATAAAATATATTTTTCACGAAATGTATATAACAATTTAAAAAAATTGAAAGTATTTACAAACAAAAATCTATGATTTCAAATTGTGTTTTAATATAAAACAATTTTTATTCAAGCCAACAATTTAATTTTATTGGCAGTTCTAAATCAGTGAAATTAGAGAAGAAATTAGTCAAAAGAACAACACTCATTATATTTTATAGCACGCAATCTTATTTCGTTCTCATGTGAATGTACCATGATCACCTCCGTCATATCGTCTTACTACTCCGATGATTAAATTTAAATAGGTAAGTATTTTAATTTTAAAATTTTAAACTTGTGTTTGGTTTTAAAATAGGAAAAACTAAGTGGAAGCATGATGTAGTGTGACTAGGTTATTTTTTTTCTAGTTTAATATATAAGTATCGATACATCAATTACAGTTGTAAATACTTGATATGGAATTTAAATGTTGTTATTTAGTTTAACAGAGGACTATTGTTTTTTTTTTAGAGTTAAGTGAAGATTTTATTTCAAAGAGTTTTATTTTTTAGTTTTTTCCCCAAAACTTAATTAAATTGTTTTTTGATTTGTCAGGTTTTTAAATATAATTTATCAATTATACGTATAAGATATTATCTGTGCTTAATGAAATTTTCTTAGATAAAATATATCTGATCGATAATATACTACATTATTACCTATATATAAGGTGTATTTTTTAGTATTTGAGTATAATATTATTTATGTTTTAGTAAATTAAGCTGTGAGTTTTACAATTTAATGGGAAAAATAAAAATGTTTATTTATCTTACAGGTCTTACAAGAATATAGTATAAAATTATAAATTAGGTAATATAAGTACTTATTATTTATTAAAGCTTTAACGTAAATATCTATGATATAATAAAGAAATTGAAAAGCATAAATCAATAAAGTCAGTGTATGCAATTTATAAATTAGAATCCATTTTTTTCTTATTAGAGACTATAATATTACTATATTATTTTAATATATTTAAGGAAATTTAATATGTTAAAACACTTTCACAAAGTTCTAATATTTGTAAAATATCGAGGCAACCATTTATCTAAAATAATAAAATGTCATATTATATTTGGGTTTTGATATTTATAAGTAAATTATACACTAGAAATTCGAAATAAAATAAATAATATACAATATAAATATAACATTTTTTTTATAAAATGTGTAATATAAGAACTAAACTTTAAAATAACTTAATAATCAAGAGTATGTATTTGTGTGCAATGATATACGCATTTTAATTAAAGTAAAGCTAAAAAACGTAATTATTACAAATTAAATTTTATTGATAATAACAATTGCACATAATCGTCATTAAAATCAAACTTTGATAAATGATGGTAGCATTGTTGAAT
This sequence comes from Melanaphis sacchari, assembly GCF_002803265.2. NCBI lineage: Eukaryota > Metazoa > Arthropoda > Insecta > Hemiptera > Aphididae > Melanaphis > Melanaphis sacchari. The sequence continues at coordinate 2,695,213 of NW_020270420.1, forward strand.
ATTAATACAGATTTTTGTGGATGTCAACTTTTAATTTAGAATATTAATTTATCATTGAAACTAAATGAATATTTTATTTGATTTTGATTGTAATACACGATTTAAGAATTCTGAAATGAAAAATGTTTAAGTTGATAAGTAGTTATAAAATAATATTATTAAGAGAACTAAATCCGCATGTATTATTTCCGTCTTTCAATATATGCATAACATAGCAAATTGTACGTTCAAAATAATAAATTTAACTCTGTTATGTTTAATATTAGAGTAAATTGACCAATTATAAAATTTAAAAGTAAGAAATAAGAATATTATTTAGTGAATGTCGTAGTTTTTTTTTTATATATACTATAATTTATAAGTTATGAGACTTCAAAATGTATAAACAATTTATAATTTCAAAATAATGATTACTTGCTTTGAAATTAAAATATAAAAACCTAGGAAAAATCACTCTAACATTAAATAATATTCTACATTCGAGTTAAATGAATTATTCAGAACATACAATTCACTATGTTATGCGTTTGTAAGGAGGAAATACCACAAGGAGTCAAACGATAATGTAGAATAGCATAATATTTACAACACCCCACTTTTTATACTTCTTCACACTATTCAATTAAATTTTAATAGTATATATATTATACATTTTTTAACATTTAAAGTTAACATAATTTACTAAATATTTTTGTTTACAATTTTTTAAAATTTTTAAATTTGTTTCATAGTTTGTGGAAAGAAATCTGTCTTTTCTTATTCACTCTTCCATTACTGCACACACGTCAATGTTATGAGCAGCTAAATTCTTAGTAGATAGTTTTTGGGACGTCGGGACGTATTATGACATGAATTGTGCTGCGCCGCTTGTACTGTTTAAATTGATACGAAAATCTATCCATGGAAGATAGAAATTATAAAAAGTAATAACTAATAATCGTAATGATTACGGCGTGGTATCGGGAGAAGTTTTTACACTGACCCCGTTTTTCAACGGTATGATACGTATATAATAAAATAGTCGGTACTGCCACTGCTGTCTATTCTCAACTATACGCGTGAAGGACTTTTAGTGAGGGTGCCGTTATAAAAATATAATGTATAGCGCGTGTTGGGTGGTTGTGAGGAGTCGAGGGAGGCATGTTACAGTCGTGTCTTTACGATATCTTCTCTTTCACTCGCCCACTAACCCCTTAAATGTTGATATCCGGTTGTTTTTCAATTTTTAATCTTTTAGTTCAGCTCCGAGCTCTTATTTCTTATTAAACGCCCGGCAAGTCTGTTCAATTATAATTCTATTACTTCGGTCCACGCGTAGGGTGGCCAGCGATCAGCGATGTATGTAACACACACACACACACACACACACACACACACACACACACACACACA